>NC_046164.1:26947811-26977811 GCF_011064425.1 Rattus rattus
TTATTTTTGAATGTTATCCCCCTTCCTAGTTTGCCCTCCACAAACCCCCAACCCCTACCCCTGCCTCTATGAGGGTGCTCCCCTCCCTGCCCACTTACTCCCTGCCTCCCTGCATTCTACCACCTGGATCATTGGGGCTCCACCAGGACCAAGGGGCTCCCCTCCCACTGATGCCAGATAAGGCAATCCTCTGCTACATATCCAGCTGGAGCCATGTGACCCCCATACACTTTGGTTGGTGGTTTAGTCCCTGGTAGCTTTGGGGTGTGGGTGGTTGATGTTGTCCTCCCTATGGGGTTGCAAACCCCTTCAGCAACACCTTAAAAGTCCACAAATTCTGTACTCTCATTCCTGAATTTAAGTATTATAGAATCCCTGCTTCCTAATCCCGCAGCTTTCACACAGATGTGTTCAATTTTCTTCTAGCTTGTGCAGATTTTCCTCTTACACATGGACCATGAACTTTCCAGTTAGAGAAGAGAATGTGATAATTTTTTTCCCTCATTTGAAAAGTTCCTGTAAACAGTCCTTTTTTTTTAATCAGAATTGATCATACATTTCTATTTCTTTTGACATCATCTGTATAGATACAACAGCAAAAAAAAAAAGGCATGCTTCCTGCCTTTGGCTTTCTGAATTACTTCAGTCAAAAGCTTTTAAATCTGGAGAAAATCATCAGAACTGATAGTTGTCTTAGCCTGAGAGCTGTTTTGATGAATGAGCTGTTCTGTCTAATCACTAGGTCTGAGAACTCTGGCTGGGTGCAGCCCACATTTTGTGGGGACTGTGATGATTTCACTTCGATCAGTTGTTGTCCATTGCTAACACTGATGGTTTATACTCAAAGCATGTCATGTCACACATAGCAGAGGTCATTGTCTCAATTTTGTGTTGGGTGACATTATTGCTGCCTGTTACATTTTCAATGGCTCATGAAATGCATTGTCTGGGCTCATGTTCAGATGAGCCATTGGTATTAAAATCATCTTTAGGCTGTCAGTTGAGAGAGGGAAGATGGAACAGAGAGAGAAGAGAAGGGGGAAGAGAACAATATAATAAAATAATAAATGTGTGTGCTTATAGGATGTACATTAAATTCACAATTATTTTCTTGTCATGGTTACAGAATTCCCGAGGTTTTATTTTTATTAGGAACCTGAAATTGGTTCATAATGCCCATAGAAAATGCCCATCATTAATTATTCTAGTTATGACCAATTTATCTCGTTATTTCTTTTACTCCTAATAAATGATAATCTATAATTTCAAGCACTAGCCTCTCTGGTAAGAGCAGTCCATTGTATTTTCTCCTTCTATATTTGAAAAGTTCATATGGACCCTTATAGCATTCATCTGAGATTCCAGCAAGCTTGAATGTTTAAGTATCATGAGATACTTAAAATGCCTTTGCCCCAACAGGAAAAAAATGTGAAAACTCCAGGCAATATCATAAATCACACAACAATGGATTATTACATGGTGTAGCCTCTACTAATAAGGGTTAGATATTTTTTTAATTAATTTTTGATTCTGTGTGTGTGTGTGTGTGTGTGTGTGTGTGTGTGTGTGTGTGTGCATTCACACATGTGCCAAGAGGTTCATGGGAATTTGGAAGGAGGAACTTATTCTGTCCTTCTACTATGTAGATCTGCGAGATGGATCCAAACTCATCAAGCTTGGTGGCAAGTCTTAACCTGCTGAGTCATCTCTCTCACTCCTGACTTGCCTTTACATTTGTGGTTTTGTAATTTTGCACTTTTACCAATCCTAAGTTAAATTAGTTTGAATAATAATGATAGTAATGATAAATGCTGGAAGGGACCCGGTCAAACAACTCCCTTCACCCAAATCCTGTGGGAGGGAGACCTAGACCTTCAGAGGGGTAGACATGCCTGAGAAGCCAGAGGAGACTACTCTCTGCCCACATCTCTGACTCTAGAGGAAAACGCCTAGCTCCATCTGGGCCCCCTGTGCACAGGATCCTGAGCGAAGGCAGGGCAGGCCCTTCTCGTTGCTGCCCACATGGAGAGCTGAAATCCGGCTCTGAGAAGCAACTCCAGGCCTGAGTCCAGAGGTAAGACCAACTTTTCTGCTCCAAGTGACCTGCCTGGTGGACTCAGGACACACGCCCATAGGAACACCTGAAGACAAGTAGACAGGAATGACTACACGCCTGAATGCAGAACTCTCTGTTCACATAACTGGCCGAAAGAGAACAGGAAAACAGGTCTACAGCACTCCTGACACACAGGCCTATACAACCGTCTAACCACTGTCAGAAATAGCAGAACAAAGTAACACCAGAGACAACATGATGGCAAGAGGCAAGGACAGGAACCCAAGCAACAGAAACCAAGACTACATGGCACCATCAGAGCCCAATTCTCCCATCAAAGCAAACACTGAGTATCCAAACACACCAGAAAAGCAAGATCTAGATTTAAAATCACATTTGATCATGATGATGGAGGACTTCAAGAAAGACATAACTCCCTTAGAGTAATGCAGGAAAACACAAATAAATGAGCAGAAGCATATAGAGAGTAATCGCAAAAATCCCTGAAAGAATTACAGGAAAACACAATCAAACAGGTGAAGAATTAAAAATGGAAATAGAAGCAATAAAGAAAAGCACAAAAGGGAGACAACTCCAGGATATAGAAAACCAAGGAGACAAGAGCCGTGAAGATATGAGCATCACCAAGAGAATGCAAGAGATAGAAGAGAGAATCTCAGGAGCAGAAGATTCCATAGAAATCATGGAAAAAACTGTCAAAGATAATGTAAAATGGAAAAAGATATTGGCCCAACACATACAGGAAATCCAGGACACAATGAGAAGATCAAGCCTAAGGATAATAGGTATAGAAGAGAGTGAAGACTCCCAACTCAAAGGACCAGTAAATATCTTCAACAAAATCATAGAAGAAAACTTCCCTAACCTAAATAAAGTGATGCCCATAAACATACAAGAAGCCTACAGAACTCCAAATAGATTGGACCAGAGAAGAAACTCCTCCCGTCACATAATAGTCAAAGCACCAAATGCACAAAATAAAGAAAGAATATTAAAAGCAGTAAGGGAAAAAGGTCAAGTAACATATAAAGACAGACCTATCAGAATCACACCAGACTTCTCACCAGAGACTATGAAAGCCAGAAGATCCTGGACAGATGACATACAGACCCTAAGAGAACACAAATGCCAGCACAGGTTACTGTATCCAGCAAAACTCTCAATTAACATAGATGGAGAAACCAAGATATTCCATGACAAACCAAAATTAACACAATATCTTTCTACAAATCAGTTCTACAACAGATAATAAATGAAAAGCCCAACATATGGAGCAAGCTACACCTAGAAAAAAGCAAGAAACTAGTTAATAAAAGATGGAGAAAATATATTTCATTTATTTTCAAAAAAATAATGATAAATGCTATAATGGCACTTTTAATATTATTTCCAAAATACTAATGACAATATACCTCCATCAAAAGGTATCATTCAGTATTGAATTTTAAAAGACTGAAACAAAGTCACAATTTTATAAACTATATGTATATATTTTATATATATATGTTACTTGATAGATTAATAATTATATAGTATATCATACACAATATATAATACAGTATATAAAGTATATTTTTGTTAAGGAAAAATAAAATATTTTATTTGATTGAAGAAAGAAAATTAAAAGTTATATAACCAAAATCTCCAATAAGTATTTTCATTAGTTTCCTTCAAGGTATAAATTCATTCATTAGGTCATATTTTCATATTCTAACAATTATGTTAGTTACTATAGCATTAAAATAAGCCAGATCTTAAATTATTTTAGCTAAAAGTGTCATGCCAAATGACAGATTACTGGAAACTTAATATGTATTCAAGTGTTGGGGCGTACTATTAAGGCTATGAGCAATATACATCAATAATTTGTCTCAAACAATGACCTGTACGTTCTTACGTTCCTTTAAAGAGCACTTTATGGGGCTGGAGACATAACATGGAAATTTAGGAGAACAATCATTTCTTCCAGAAGGTCCAAATTTGGCGTCTCGCTTCCATATTGGGTGGCTCATAACTGCCTGTAAATACAGCTTCAGGTGAGCTAACATCCTCTCCTGGCTTCCACAAGCACCTACACATGTGTGCCATAAGCTCACACAGACACACAAATACACAAACTTCAACACTGTGCTTACTGGCATTCTATTCTCACCCCGCCAAAAATTCCATTCAGCTCATTATAAGAAAATATAATTTTTCAGTAAAAATGATATTTTTAAGATTTTTAAAAAATAATTTCTCATTTGGTTTTGAATCAATTATGAGTTGGTTGCATGTTTCTTCCAGTGAATTTATTTCCCTTAAGTATTATGTGTCATGTAACTTAAAACATTTCCTATCTTTCTATATACTAGGATTTGTGTATTACTAGTTCAAATGTATTCGGATGCCTTGCAGCTCCCTTATTCCCTATAATAATTCTGTTGTCATTATTCATTAGGAAAATGAAAATTTAGAGAATTCCATGAGCTATAACTTTGTCTTCCTTTTCTCTCTCTCTAATTTTATACATCTAAACTATAATGCTGTTTATAAGAGTCTCTGCACCATAAAATGCAATGTTGAATTGTTGGAACAATGCTAGCTATGGAGCTTGAGAACATTTATTTCCATTGAAGTTCAGGGTCACTTTCACGATTCAATTCGAGGATGGCAACGCATTTGGACAGGCTTGAGCACTAGAGAGACTTTGTGTTTGAACTTTAAAAGATAAAATAAATGCTGTGAAAGATTTAATCTGAAAAGAAGATACATAAAGAATTGTACATAAGAAAAAATGTGAAGAGATTAGTCTTTCATTTGGAATGGGTATTAACTATTTTCTTGCCATATACCTATCTTATACATTATTTTGCAAACTTTGAAAACAGTTGGAACAGCTATTGTTCTGGTTTTTTTTAGATTAGATAGCTATTTTGTGAACCTAGAGAGTCAGTGATTTGTTCTTCTAAATGAATGATTTTGGATTAGTACTGTATGCTACATGAGTAAAAAGAACTTTAGACAATTTTGAATTGAAAAATGTTTGATTAAACACAGATAATTTAAATTAGGAAAGCATTCAGTAAATTTATTTATTTATTTATTGCCCATGTAACTGTAACTTTTATTTAATTTTATCTGTCTAGTGCTGCTATATGAGGAATCTGAAACGCTAAAATGTCTTATGACAAGAAACCACCACATAACCTTTTTCTTTATTCAAAGATAATTTTGTGTCTTCATTTTAAAAACTCTTCTTTCCAATTCACTCTGACATTCTTACCGGTTTGTATATTCTTGACTGCAATATATAAATAGATGTATCAAAATTGCATTGAAAAGTGTCCTTATAGAAAACTTTAGAAGACCACACACTTATATCACATAAATTATTAGTTGTTTAGTTACTATAAACAACTAATAATTAGTTAACAAGAAATTGAAACATAATTCGCAGTACAGTATTAATCTTAGCACAGTTGAGGCAGACCTGGAAATAGGTCCACTGAAAGAAAACGTGTGTGAGAGTTGGAAAAAAAAAAACTCAGCTCATGGATTTCATTTAATCTTTTCCTTATCTTGCCGTAAAACCTAGAGATGAAAGATGCTCATGTATTCAAATACTACGAATTCCGCTGAGTACCTACTGCCGTGAGGTGCATCATGACTAAGGAACACCATGCATTTTCTCATCACTAACTGACTCTGTGTCAGAAACCGCCAAACACAGAATCCCTTGATCTGATTAAGATACAACTAAGATAGCACTTGACACAAATAAATAATTTTATTTAACAAAAGGAATTAATAAATTTTGAGTGTAAGAAATTTAAAAAAATCGCACCACAGACTTCAGACACAGGATTTGGAAAAATTTAGCTAAAGTACATTCTCCCAGAGGACCAGCTCTCTTAGTATCCAAAGGTAAAATTTAAAAAAAAAAAGTGCCTAAGGAGAAAACCAATCTGTCTGGCTGTGAAACCAATGGAACAAAGCAATTAACAGCCAAGATTTCCCTAATGGGGCATTAGTGGCACTTATATCTTGGGGTAACCAATAGCTGTCTAATTAGATTTAAGGGTCTATCTGGTTGTAGAAAATTCATACCTGGTGTTATATGCCCAAAAAGGTCATGGGCCATAGAGCAAAACCTAAGACTGCCAATTTTTTTTGTATCAGTGTGATTTCTAACTCCTTTCTAAGGGATGATACATTAAAGGATAGTTCTAGGCCATATTCAGGGCTCAGGAGAGCATTATTCGTGTACACTACATTTACTAAGTTGACTGGGCATGAATCAAGTCTTTCTTTGATCTTACAAAGGGAATTTATACAGGCAGAAGGCCTAGTGTAAACTCTATATTGGACTTCATGTGTTGTAGCTTTGTGCTGTGAGGCATGACTACCTCCTCCTGTTCTCAGTCACGGTGCAGTGTTTGAAGGGCCTGCATTCATGCTTGACACAGGTGCAGAGTGCTACAGTGCTTTGAACAATGGCAATCCTGGTGGATTGAAAGTGCTGTACTCTAAAGCCAGTAGATTTAACAGCCAGAAGATAAGCACTCAGCAGGCACGTGATGCTAATGATAAAGAATCTCCTTTTTTATAAGAATAAAATAACTGTTTTGTTTTTCTTCTTATTGATGGATCTTGAACATGTTTGCCAAAAGGATCCAAAAACCAACCTTTTGGCAACTAATGCTCACACTAGCTGCAACTTAGCAAGCTTGCACTCAATTCTAGTACCTGACTTGGATGTGCTATTGATATATTTCCTTTCCTTTATTTTTGAGATGATATAATGTATCAAGTTAGCCTTGTACTGTTACGTCACTGAAGATGCCCTTGAGCTTCAGGTTTTCCTGAATCCCCTACCCAAGAGCTCTGGTTGCTATTGCAGTCATGCTTGCCCATCCCTAGGTTACACTGCCATGCTGGTACATGGTCTCAGAGGCTCTCTCACAGTAGGGATGCAGTTTGTTAACCTAGTTACATTGTAACCCAACTTTCGTCTGCATCTGATGTTGTTGTTTTTTATTTGTTTTGGTACTCAAGAGTGAACTAAATGTCTTGAACATTCTAGACAAGCATTGTACCCTTTACCTGCCTGCTCCACCTGCTGTTAATGTCTAATGCATTGTTCAAGGTTTAAAAGTTGAGACCAAGTCCAGAAATGTTTCAGGTATGGAAACACATAAAAATGAGTTAGATGATGTGGATGAGAGTGCCTAGTATACCTGTTAGCCACACTGGCTGGTGGAGTTCTCTTCCTCCTCCTTTTCCTTCCTCCTATTTTTTCCTTTCTTTCCTTGCTTTGTTGAATGCCCAGAGAATTCTTTGTTCATGTACTCATTTCTTTGTTCCTCGCAATGATGCAATTCACATTTCGTGAATTTTAGAGCTCCAAATACAGTTCTTGCTATACTGTTTACTGAGCACAGGAAACTCCCAGGTGTTACAGCTGCCGCGGATCTCTGCTTTCACGTCAGAATGAGCTAAAGACTAAAAATAGATTGTTTTTTTGTCTGAGCGTCTTCCCTGGTGCTTTTTAGATTAGGAAAAAAATTAACTATAATGCAGCTCAGAGGCAAAATGAAAAAAAAAAGCCAGCAACAGTAAGTCTATATTTCTCAGTGGGAGAAAATGTCTTGAAATTCCTGATGAGTTTTGACACACATCTATCCTCACAAACTGCTATGGTCATGGTAATGGCTGCAGAAATGAAAGCTTATGCACAAACTTATGTAAGTGACCATGCTTTCAATGGTTTTAGTCCATGTCGTTGAAATCATTTATATGATATGTGTGTGTTGAGAACAACCCATATTAATAATTGAAATATTTTCTAATAATTTAACATCTCATAATCTTTTCATTCTAGATACCAGTTCTTTCTTGGTTTTCCTTATAAGCAACATAAGCTTGTCTCATTTCAAAATCAAGCTTTAAACAGTAAAAAGTAATTCTTAAAAAATAATAAGATTTTTTTCATAAGGCCAGTATAGATTTTGCTTACGAATCAATATTTGAAGCAGTAGCTATCAGCCACTGAACTTGTGCTCTCATATTGAACTGCTGAGGTGGCAACTGGCTGGGGATACTGAGAAAGAAACTCAAACAGTTCACTGGTGAAATTCAGATTTCTATTTGACATGAAGTGTGCTGGGCTGTAAACACCCATTTCCTTCTCCCTTTCTCTTCTTGTGTTTTAAAACAAAGACGAAAACCACCTAGCTGCCTCATGTAGCATTCGTTCTCTTGGAGCCTCTGACTCTAGCAAGCTTTAATCCACAACACCTTGTTACCTAAGGGAACTAAAAATGTAGTTCTTAGAGAACGTAACGGTTTGAATAAGAAATATCTCTCACAGACTTGTGCATTTGAACACTTGGTTCCTGATTAGTGGTACCTTTTAAGGAGGTTGTGGAATATTTACTAAATGGAGCATGGGTGAAGAAAATAAGCCACTCAGGTTATAATTGGAGCGTCTACAGCTTCACTTCAATCCCTTTTTGTCTCTGTTTTGTGTTTGAGATGTAGGTGTAAGGTCTCAGTTTTCTGCTCTGGCCCCCTGCTGTTATGATTCCCTGTGCCTCAGTGGACTTTCACTCTGAGTCCACACATCAACACACACTCTCTTCCAGCAATTGCTTTTGGTTATAGTGTTTTATTGGAGCAACAAAAAGTAACTAACACAGAGAGCTTCTGCTATCACAATGTTTTCTGGGAAAAAAATTCCTCTCTGACTGGATCTCAAGAATAATGATACATCCTGGTTACTTGCATGTAACAACCAAAAGAAATACGCATGCAGTGGTGGGATGTTGTTTTAAATTAATAGATGTTGAATTACTATGTGTATTACAAGGAAATGTGTCATGTTAAACTTCAAATATATAATATGTAATATTTATACCTAATCAGTATGTTACATTCAATTGAAGTTAGCAATCTGTTCTTCAGAAACCTGGGAATAAAGACAACTCATTGAGGTGGATATAAATATTTTTCTTGTGCTAGATTTTTGGAATTCCATACCTTTTTTGCTCACATCCTATTTTTCCCATGTCTTCATTAGTTCCCACAATCTTCTTTCCCGGATACTAGCAGCATTTATACCAGACCTCAGGGGAAGGTCTCAGAATGACTGTACATGGGATGCAAAAAGGGTTTTCTAGCCAGGGGCAGAAGGAAAAATAAGTTAGCCTGAGCAGTCTGCTCTAATAACTGGTTGTTGATATTTAAAACACAACTGTCTAACAAAAGATCAGGAGAAACTACGCTCAAGTCTAGGTCCCTTCTAATGGTGGTGAGTCCTTGGTCATATTATTCAAGCATTCAGTGACAAGTATCACTTTGGATGATTCAGATATATGATTTTATTTAAACTTCACTGCAACTTTACAAGGATATTGTCTCCTCTATTGCATACAAAAAGATACCATGCCTTCAAGAGATAAAATTACATTGATTTATGCCTCTACTTGGTAACAGAGGTGAAATTAAACTCCATTAGTCTAACGTTAAAGCACTTCTATGTCGCCTATTGTCATCTCATGTGACTCATTAAGGCCTTAGTCAAAACACCTCCAATTATTTTAATGCCTTTTAAAGTAGTTTTTTTTTTAAATCTGTTAAGATGATGGAAAGTTTGAAAATGTAGTGAACAGCGTTTTAATATATCCCAAGCCTAGTGCCCTTATATTAAAACCTTACATTAATTTCTGTATGTTTATTAAAATAACAAACCAATGCCAGTTCATTATTACCAATTAAATATATCAAAGTGTGCATACCTTCCACGATATTCTCTTTTTGTCCTAAGTTTCTATCTAGAAACCTAATTGTATCAAGTAGTGTGAACTTTTTAAGCCTTTCTAAGTAAGGATATTTTCTCAAATTAATTTTGATGCCATCATTCTGATGGTTTTGACTAGTAATGTGAGGAATTTTGTAGTATTATCCTGGAATCTTTTCAATTTTGACTTTCTGGTGTTTTGATAGGAACTGTGGGTTTACCGGAAGAAGTGCATCAGTCTAAAATGCCTTTATTTTGATGATAAATGAAAGGTTAATAGTAGTAGTTTGGTGCACTGAATATTGATGACCATGTTGATGTGAGGAAGTGTTTGTCCTATTTCTAAACTCTGAAGAAAGTCGTTATTAGTATTCCACACCAAGCAGTAAGATGCTTTGCTCTATCTACTTAAGGAAAATGTCTCTCTCCTTGAGGAAGACACACCTACATAAAGTGTTTGAAACTGTTCAGTGTGGCAGACTCCACCGAGGGTTGTTCATTTTGCTCCCATCTCACATCTTCGGTTGTTGGTATTACCCCATATGGAGTCAGGTGGCTGAATATGGGATTTTAAACTTTTTGAACATACAATAACAAAAATAACTTAAAATTGAATGCATCATGAATCTAAGTATTTCTTTGAGGACCCATCAGTATTGTACTTCAGTTGATTGTAACCTTGAGTCTGGCATACAATATGCATCTTGTGTAGCTGTACAGCTCACATGGTAGCATCTTTCGTACAAAGCTCTTTCAATTACTGTGGTGAAGGAAGAAAGCACTGGATAGAAAAACTTAACGACAAAAAGAAGAAAATGTAGCCATTTACCCTAGAGTAATGGTTCTCAACCTATGGGTCATGACCCCTTTTGGGTGATGTAAGGAACCACAACCTTTCATAGGGATAGACTACAACAATCAAAAAGCATAGATGTTTACTTTATAATAATGTAAATATTTATACATGTTTTTTCATTTTTATTCATTCAAAATTACAGCTATAAAATAGCAACAAAAATAATCTAATGTTTGGGGATTATCACAGTTAGAGGAACTGTAATAAATAGTTGTAGCATGAGGAATGTAGAGAACTACTGCCCTAAAGGCTAGTTGATATCTGTGTATAGTCAAAAATCTCAGTATTCCTTATTCCTCTGGCTATCATAAAAGAGTGCTAGATATCCTGGAACTGGAATTACAAACCACGATGACCCATATTGGTTCTGAGACCAAACCCAAGATCTCTACAATAATAGTCAGTGCTCTTAGTACTGGAGCCATATTTTACTTTCTTTTCAGATAGTAAATATGACAGTGGGATTTTCTTTCTTTCCTGCCGTGATTTTCCCCTTCCAAGTTGAAGTAGCAAATCACTGAATGTTTATGTCTAGTGCCACAGTTGTTTATTCAGGTTCAACCTCGTATATTTTAGTCCCAAAAAACCTCTCAAGTATACTCAGAAAGTTCTCATTGTAAATGAGAGGTGTGTTTTATTTTTCAATGAAATCAAATTATTTTAATTTACTAACAAGAAAAGCCCACAGCTGGTTTAAAGAAGTCACAGAAACACTTACCAATCAAAATTCTGTATACTTCTGTAAATAACTGGGTAGTAGAATGGTCATTCCTAAGAAGTAATGGAGTTCCTCAGGGTTTACAACTCCACTAGAATGATTTTATTTATTTATTTTCCTAGTTTGTTCCTTTGCTCTTATGTTAAAACATTGATCCAAAACAACTTAGGTAGGAAGTGGTTTATTTGGTTACACTTCCCTATCAGAAACTGCCATCAAGGGAAGTCAAGAACTAAAGCAAAAGTCCGGAGGCAAGAACAGAAACAGAGACCAAGGGCAGTGATGCTTACTAGATTGCTCCCCATGGCTTGCTCAGCTTTCTTTTACGTATCTCAGAATCATGTGCCCAGGTCAATATGGTCCTCATTTTAGTCAGAGCCCTTCAACACTAATGATTAATAGATAAATTCCACAAACGGGTTTCATGAGTGCTTTTGTGATTAGCAGAACTGGCCTCTTCCAGAGGACAAAGATTTGATTTCCATCACCAACATGGTATCTAATAATAGGCAACTTAGGTTTTAGGAGATCTGATAGCCTTTCAGGGCTCAGTAGGCACTGCACTCTTTGGTGCACTTATCTGGTGGAGATATTTTCTCAGAATTTTCTCTTCCCAAATGGCTCTAGTGTATTGCAAGTTGGAGGGGGCAAAGCAGCACCTTACTCATAACACAAAACAAAATTTATAACTTTATATCCTCTTTCCTGCCCTATACACTCTTGCCTGCCTTCTGTCCTTGCACCTTATCTACAGCTGCCATCTATTGTGCTTCTGCATACATTTTAACAATGCCCCCCAACACATGTGTGCGCACAGATGGGTGTGTCTGTATGTATGTGATTTGATAAAAATGTGTATTGGACATTTTTTTTTCTGAGTTTGGATCACCTCACTTAATATCTTACTTCCAAAGTCCACTCATTTTCTTGGGATTTTTAAAATTTGATTTTTCTGTACAGCCGAAAAATATTCATTTTGCGTAATGAAAGGAGCCATCTAGGAAAGGCTAAGGCTACCTGGTGATCTTCATGAAATGGCTCTGCCATAGACTGTCAATCTATTATGTGTTTGCTTCTCTAGGCAAAGTCAAGGAGATTTCATTTAAGGAAAGAGTCCTGCTATTAATAAACTTCTCCTATTATTAATAAATATATAACAATTGCTAGATATTGACCCAACCATTTTGACCAGGTTTCTGCAGACCTATAAAGATGTACTATCTTGTTGTGATGATAGATAGGCAAATAGATAATTCTATAGAATTCCTGATTTGATTCAAATAATTTTAGGAAGAAAGTTTTTAGAAATGGTCTTAGTGGCTAGAAACATGTAATAAAACTAGAATCAACAATGGAATGTTTTCACTCCTTGTAATAGTGAGCAAAGACTACATAATAAGAAATACAATGAGCTTTCATAAGTGCACTTAAAATAGAAATAGACTTTGGACAAATTTGTGTTCAATGAAAGGCGTTTAGGTCCAAGGGTACAGTCACAGATGTGCACTATGATAAAGCAAGGCCAAGGGAAACTGTTGCTTTGAACTTATAATGAGGATATAGAACAAAACACTGCTTTGAACTTAATATCAGCATCTGTCTGATCTCCCATTCTATGTGACATTTTATCTCTGAGGTAATTTTTTAAAGAACTTTTTGTCTAAGAAGTTATAAAAGACCAGAAAAAAAAAAGAAATGAAGTCAATAGTTGAATGATTTGGCTTGGAGAGCTTTGTCCCATCCATCCATCCATCCATCCATCCATCCATCCATCCATCCATCCATCCACCCATCCCTCCCTCCCTCCAGATGTACATGTCTGCTTGTATATATGCATATGTATAGGTATATGTGTATGAATGTAAGCATACATGAACACTTGTGGAGTTGATTGTGACAGATGGTCGGACCTGGCGACCATGTGAGTGTATGACTGTTTGAATGTATATGTGTCTGTGCATATTTGACTATATAAAGCATCTTAATTCTTTTCATTTCCTTCCTTTCTGGTTCACAATGAGTTAACCAGCTTCATCAGAGAGGCACCAACAATAAGTCCTTTCACTTATTCCCAGCTGGTTGACTTTGAGGTGCTAAACTCCAGAGATCCTCAGAGGAACTCAGGCAGGTCAGCTCCCACTGCAAAGTAACTTCAGTTTAAGACAGGTTTTATTATAGAAAACCCTAAATATCTCACAAGATCAAGTCTTGCCCCCATGGATGCTCATCCCCCTTGGCTTACCTCAAGAGAGAACCAAAAAAGAACCACTGGGGCTTACTCCAACAGTGTAAATATTAAATTTTCATTATTTGTGTATCTGATAATGCACATAAAGTTTGATTTCATTTCCTTTTTATAGAAAACAGCAGGGTAACAAATATAGATGTGTACATATTGTTTTCAGTACGATGCGGAGTTTTTTGGGTATATGACTGGGAATGGAATAGCTAGACCTTATAATCCTATAATCTGCACAGAATGTTAGTATAAGGAAATTTTGTCAATATATCTTCCCCATTATACTAATCATATTTCTCCAAATAAACAGATTGGATATATTTATATGTGTGTCTGTATGATGCATGCTTGTGATGCATATGCACAATGAATACTTTATGAGTATTTTTCTCAGTTGATTATGGAAGTGGAATAAAAGCTTCAGGATACAATGTATGAAATCTTGAGCCCTAGTAATAAACAAATGGTACAATTCAGATTGAAAGACTTAGAACCAGGGAAGCTGATTGTACACATTCACTGGAAGGCCAGAGGATTATGAAGTAAGCGGCTCTTAAACACATAGATAGGAGTAAAATGAAAATGTCCTCTTCCTTGATCCGATGATGCTCAATTATACTGTGTAAGAATCCCATAAGAACAACAATACCGTCCAACCAGAGCTCCCACGGACTAAACCACTACCCAAAGAGTACACATGGGCAGACCCATGGCTCCAGCTGAGTATGTAGCAGAGGATGGCCTTGTTGGGCACCAATGGGAGGAGAAGCTCTTGGTTTTGCCAAGGCTGGACCCCCATTGTAGGGCAATGTCAGGGCATGGAGGAGGAAAGGGGGGAAGGTTGGGAAGGGGAACATCCTTATAGAAGAAGAGGGAAGGGGATGGGATAGGGGCTTATGGACAGGAAACTAGGAAAGGGAATAACATTTGAAATGTAAATAAAAAATATCCAATGATAAATCTGTTTTATAAAACCCATAGAATCACATGGCAATTTCATCAATAAACAAGTGCAGACACCTGGAAGAATTTCATCAGAAAATCAAATGATCAGAGAACATGGCAGACACCAAAGCCATTCAAATTCATTACATAGTTTTCCTTAATATTTTGGCCACCATCTTTCTTATCTTTCTTCCTCATCCTCTCTCTCTCTCTCTCTCTCTCTCTCTCTCTCTCTCTCTCTCCCTCTCTCTCTCTCTCTCTCCACACACACACACACACACACACACACACACACACACACACACACACACACACTTACCTAATATGAAGACTGTGGAAATCTCATAATTATTTTGTAGAAATATTCTAAACTCATCCACTATCTAACTTGTATTGTTTTAGTCTTGGCTTCTTCAAACACTTCCTCTTTCCCTTCTTTGATAGACTGTGCTAAGATTAATTTTGAACTATTTCAAGTCTTTTCATGGCTTCTTGTGTTTCTATTGATTTTCTTAAATTGTTTTCTCTTTATAGTTTGCATTGTTTCATTCTTACCTTCATTGATTTTTTTTCTTCTGACAAATGTTCTTATCAGTTGTTAACCTCAGACAATTCCTAAAAATTTAAACTTTGTAGTTCCCTGTCTAGAGTTGTTATTTGGTCCTTTTTTGTCTTCAATTCTTGAGCACAAGTCTCATAGTCAAATTAATATATTTGTCTGTTAAATCTACAACTGTGTAGGTTCTGACCCATTGATTCTTCTTTTCTGCTTGTTATGGCTTATGTTAACTGTTTCAGTCATCTACTTGGTAAATATTGGATGCCACACTGCAAATTTTGCTGACAGATGGCTGATATATTTTTATTCCTTTTAATATTCTTGACATTTTGCTGCTATACACTAACACTTGAAAATAATTTGTTCTTTACAGTTTTGCTTTTTTATTTTCTTTTGTAAAATAAGAATAGTACTATTTAAGCAATTTTTTTCATTGTACCTTATGCTGCATGTTTAGGAAAATTTATTATATTTATTTTTATGTCTAGTGAATCTAATCAGTGACTTTTTTGCCCTGTGTTACAGCTGATCACTGACCTTACCCTTAGGTTTTTATGTAATTGCTTATATGCAAACCTTGTCTTCTACAATGGAGTCAAAACATTCACTGTGGCTTTTGGAATACTTTCTTCTATAACTCTCGCCTCTCTAGTACTATGGTCTCTCAACTCTACCAGTCTTGTCCTGTCCCATCTTAGCTCTCTGTTTCCTATAACTGGAATCTATTTCTGCTTTTCTCCTCCTTGCCACAGCCTATAAATTCCATCAAGGCAGCTGATCAGAAACATCCCCTTCATAGCATCCCCTTCAGTCTTTTCCTAATGTTTTAAAGAAACCATTGTCTAGTATTGAAGGAAACAGTGTTTATAAACATAGTTATTCATTTGGATGAGGTAAGATACTAATATTGATAAAATAGGTCTTATTTTTCTCTCTCTCTCTGCTTTATGTAAACTACATTAAATATATGCTCTTTATTTCACAGAGAAAAATTATTTCTGTATGGACTATTAAATTTCTCACATATATTTATGATGAACTTCATATATTCTTCAAATGATATTTTGCATGAGGAGTATAATGTTTGTAGTAAATATGGAAAATGAGCATTTTGATACTTGGAACAATAATATTTCAGCAGTTAAATATACATTTATAGAAAACAGGAGTTTTATGGATGCCCTCTGTAACATCAAAACCCCAAAGACCTATATATGTGTGAATAAATAAATGTAATTATGTATATTTTCAATAGGAAAAGTAAAATAAGAAGGAAAAGTAATAAAGTCCCGACATGTACAAAAGAATTGGTAAATATTAGCACAGCAATACCAAATATTCTAAATATATATCTCAGAAAAATATTGTATGTCTTAATATACTTCAACAAAGTTTAGATAGAATTAAAGAACACATGTCCAGGTATATTAGATGTATAAGATAATTATCCTCAAAACATAGACTAACATTTACTTAAAGTTAAGACAGAAGGATAGGTTAGAGGTGAGAGACAGCAAAAAATGTCAAGAGATACCTCTGGATACCTTCAACAACAATTAACAATACATTTAACTCATTTTAATAACTTGCTATTAGATTTGTTATTGGGTTCTAATTTCATAAGCACTTACTAGATTTCGTAAAGCATGAATACCTACATAGTCAAAACAGGTAAGATTTATGCTGCTCACTAAGGTATATTAAACACCATTTTGTACACCATTCCATACTTTCTTCCCCAAACATGAGTCAAATAGTAATTTCCATTTGAAGATGATAATTGAAAAGAGCAGGCATTCCTCCAAGGACTAGCACTCGTGAAGGTTTATGGATGGTGAGCTTTTGCTTGTGTAGAAGTTGGGATGGCCTTGGAGACGCAGGCGCTGAATGCCGTTGCTCATGTGTCACAAATGCAATGTCTATACCGTCTTTATTGTCTCCACTGTCAGGGAGACAGTGTTAACTGATGTCAACAACACTAAACTACTTAGGATACTAGTAGTAATGTCTAAGGTGGCGTGTGGATTAAATAAATCAGAATCAATAATTATTCTGCCCATGTAAGCAAATTGGCAGAAAAAGATAAATGTATGTGTCTGATCTAATTAAAAACCAGAGGTTTGATCTCTGTTATGGTCTGGTTGTATTGCCTCAACTCAGCCTTTCTCTCTTCATCTAGGTCCAGGCTACGGAGAACATTGTAGGTACCCAAATGGACAGCCTGAGAGGAACAGGAAGGAGGTGCAGGGTAGAACATCAAAGGAAATGACAGAAAACTAAAATTTGTGAAAGATCACTCAGCAAAGAACTTGGGTATTTTATATATCTGCTTAACCCTCAGAATGAACATATAATGAGGTTATGCTATATTTTAGTATCAACTGAAGTAAGAAACAACGATCTCAAGAAATATGGCCAAAACCACACATTATAATAACTCATCTAGCTGAGATTGGAGTTCAACTGAGCCTAGTAGACATAGGCCATGACTACATCACATAACTATAACTAATACAGTAATAAACTAGGAATTAAAATTGTTTGTTCCAGCATTTTCTGAAAGTAATAGAAAGAGAAACCTGGACAGTAACCTAGACATATAACCAGCCTCCTACAATCTGTCTGGTCTGCAAGAAGCCCCAGAGAGCAATGGTAATTCAGGACTTGTGGGTGTATCCTTTAAAAAAATCTAAACCTACAGTGGCCAACCAATGTTTAGCTTAACTTGAGGCCAATGCCACAAGAAGAAGCCCATGGCAGACACTGCCTGGATGGACAGAAACTAGAGGGTGGATACCTCAAAGACCCAGGATAGGACCAGACAAACAATAAACAAAACAAAACAAGCACAGGTCTCCTATGGGGCTCTTCCCTTTGAGTTTAGGGGACACTGTGCCAGAGGGGGAAGAAAGATGGTAGGAGTCAGAGAGAATGGAGAACATGGCACACTGAGTCAACTAAGCAGGGCTCACGTGCACTCACAGACTGAAGCAGCAAGCACAAAGCCTGAATAGGTCTAAAGCAGGTCCTCTGCGTATATGCTAAGGTGTTAGCTTGGTCCTTTTATGGGAGCAGGTTATACCCATGACTCTTTTGCCTGCTCCTTAAACTCTTCTTCTATTGCACTGTTTTGTCCAATCTCTATATAACAGTTTTTGCCTTGTCTTATTGCATCTCCTTTTGTCTTGTTTGCCTGCTGTCTCTTGGAGGTCTGCCCTTTTCTAAGGAGAAAATAAAAGTGGGGAAGGATTTAGAGGGGAGTGAAGCTGGAAGGAGAGGTAGGATATTGGAGGGAGGGGAAAAGGTGGTAGGAATATATTGTATGAGCAGACCAGTTAAAGGAGCTGGATCCACAATCTGGCACCAGAGTCAGGGTAAACCCTTGCTCCAGTTGTTGGGGGACCCACACGAAAACTAAGTTGCACATCTGCTATGTGTGTGTGTGTGTGTGTGTGTGTGTGTGTGTGTGTGTGTGTGTGTGTGTCTACTGTAGATCCAGCTGCCCTTGTATGCAATTTATTTGGCGGTTCAGTCTCTGGAAAGCCCCACTCTTACATATTAGTTGACTAATGGTCTCCTTGTGGAGTTCCTCTCCTCTCTAGGTTTTTAAATTTTTCTTCAAACTCCTTCACAAGACTTTCAGAGTGCTCTCTTATCTTTGACTGTAGCTCTCTGCATTTGTTTCAGTCAGTAGCTGGGTGGAATCCCTCACTGGACAGTTTTGCCAGGGTGTGAATCCAGGCTGACAGATACAAACTTAGTCTGAAGCTCTAAGGTTGTTGAAAGAGGAAGGCAAGCCTGCAATGTGTCCGTGAGGACATTGATCCTCTGAGGACAGCTTGGCATCCCCCAACCTCACTCCAAATTGGCAGGGGATGCTACCGCATTCCTTTATGTTTGTCTCGCACAGGGAACCTGTGTGTCCAGGCCAGCATTGACAAATACAGTTATCAACAGTGTCTTCGCAATGTATCATTGTGACAGGCTTTGGCCAACAATGAGGCATCAAAGCCCCCACGGTGTGCCCCTGTGAATCCACTACCAACGCAGACACAATAATTGTTGTTTTCTCCATCCACACACAGAGCTCCATGGAGACAGGGCTGATGGGCACATTCATCAAAGTGGAGTTCACAGTGCTCCAAGGAGTCCAGTTGCACAGTCACAGAAGTAAGTCTCAAGAGCATCCTGACACTGGGATGATTCTTAGCCACAAGACAGCCCTGGCCAACAAGCCAGGCATAAAGATAGGATGAACAAAGGACTGCCAACTGCTCTGCCCATGTCTGACCTATGAACAACACCAACAAGGTCTCTCTTTGCCCACTTGCCAGAGGTTTATATGAACTTTTATCTATTTCACTAAATGTTGCCAACAGGTTGGATAAAATGTTGAGTCATCTTAGGATTGTTTCTGTACTGTGGAAGCTCTTACGTGCTCCTCCACATCATTTTCCTTTTTCTCACTCTTCTCACAGCTGGAATACAGTCCCTAATAGCAATGGCTCTAAGCGTAGTCAGGGTCAGTGGAGTGTGCACTGAATCCTGTGGAGCACATAGAGCCTAAGGTGTTAGATGCAGATAGGACAGAACTCCGTCCTACTCCTTTGTCCTTGTTCCAGGAAGCAAATGGAATGATAAATACCTGAAGAGAGAAGAGCCAGAGAATGATGGGACCGTGGATCAAAAAAGAGGAACCCGGTCATCAGAAACTGCTTTTAATGCTTGTCGAAAAATATATTTTTGTTGTGTGGACATCACTGACCATGTTAGCGTTTCTATGTCAACTTGACTGACAGCTAATGCATCACTGTCCCCCATCCTTTCTGTTGTGTAAAGAAATGAAGACTTCTATAGAAAAGCTGAGAGGCTAACAGATTGATATTTGAACCCACACTCCGTTAAAGCCTGCCTATTGAACACTCTAAATACAGACAATTCTGATGCCTTTCTCATGTCCCTTGCTTTTCAATTCCTTGATCAGTACCCTAAGAAAGTTAAGAGGACCTCACTTCAGAAATGATGTTCAGCCTGCATGTCTGAATATTTCTATCCATGTTATGCATAATAATAGAGTAAGAGGTTTCTGGCAGTGGCCAAGCCTTTTCTTGGAAAGGTAATGAGTGCAATGCAGATGGCTCTTCTTATGGCAAGGCCTGAGGAGTTGGGTCCCTACATGGCAGGCAAGGACCTATGGGGATAATCCTGCAGAATTCCCGGGCCTTTCCTGAGGGAACATTCAGCTCACATTTGCCTTGCTTTGCAATTTTGACTTTGCTATTGAAAGTTCATATTTTCACTTTGTCTGTGACAGACATTTCTTCAAAATCAGGAAAAGAAAGCTCAGGCCATGATTCATTCTTGTTTGTTTCTGAGGATCATGGGAGTGGAAATGTTTTACTTATTAATGGTTGAGTCGAAACAAGGCCCTGATCTGGATATATCAATTTATGTCTGGATGTTCTTCTCCGAGGGGAATTTAGTACTGACAAAAATTTACCCACCAACCTGTTCCAATCAACAGTTAGTTGATTATCAAAAGGTTAGAAATGTCTTGCTGGATCCTTGGTTCCAAGACCTATTAGAAACTTTCAGAGTTGAACCAAGCAACAAAGAGAAACTGACAGAGGCTACTAATTTGCTAAGAGTCCTGAGCATTAGAGGAATTAGATTTCATGATTATAATATGGGGAGATGCTATACGTCAAGGAAATTCAAACCAGAATTTCCTTGGTATGAAATGATCACCTCTCCATACTTTAACCATAATTGCTACTTGGTTATCTATCCATGTACTGAGTTAGATATAAGCTGCTTTCTGAAGCTGTATTTCTTCTTTCATGACTTCATTCATGGGTTAGAAGGAAGCTACAGAGATTTAGGAGGAGAATGCAGGAGGAATGTGTAGTGTGCACATTATTGGTAAATGTAGGAAGAGACTGTACATGAGAAAAATGAAAGCATAGGCTTTTTAGCTGTAAAACAAACAGATGCATAAATAAAGGTGGCCTGAGTTGTATCAGTGCCAGAGCATGTGGGCTCCACCTCTTGGCCAAGTCTTCTTTCTCCTATTCTACACATCCTTCTTTGAGATTTGAACCCCACCTGGGCTGGACTTCAGCAGATATATAAAGTATACCAGACAGAGAAAATATAACTCATATGCGTAGTATTTATAGAAGATTTTAAAAATAGACTTTCCCTCGAGTAGGATGAAGTTTTATTTTTTCTTTTTAGAATTTTTTATTTATCTTGATTCTATAAATCTCTCTCTCTCTCTCTCTCTCTCTCTCTCTCCTGTATTTCTGTAAGTGTCTGTACTGTGTGGTTTAGATGTTGTCTATGGATAATCTGTAATTCAAGAACACATGCAACAGCCCCTGTACTGAAATTGCAGGTAGAATGTTTCATGCCAGGTTTTTTGGGCAAAACTCAGGTTCTTTGGCTATTGAGCCATAATTTTGACTCTTTCTAACATACTAAGGGGATAATGGTTTCAAAGAGCTTTTTAGTTTCCCTGAGTTAAATGTTCATTGAACCTTCCTGTTTCTTTGAAATTTGGTCCTGCCCAGTTAATTTTTATAACACTCTTTCTTGGTTAGTGGTTAATTAGCCCTTGCGATGGAATATATGTCATGTCATTTCAATAAAGGTTTATTTTGTGATGCCTAAATTTCATTGCACCAGCACTGATTCCTTTGAATACTACTCAAGTTGTCTTTCCTTTCCTAAATATGCTTTTTGTTCCACAGTCACTTGAAATATGTTTTTCTTATTATTGACTATAAAATAGTACTTCGTTCAGAAAAATCTCTCAAGCAATTTTGAGGAAGCAAAAGAGACAAAATACAAAATTCTTGGACTCTCCCCTCGATTTACATTAAGTGTTCTATAAATATGGATATTCTGTCATTGCTTACATATGTTTCATGGGTATTTTCAGGTTGAATAATTTGATTTCTAGCTACAGGATAAGCTTTTATTAAATGTACAATTTGGTATATTTTTAATAACATTTATTTAACCAAATAAATGTCCTCATCAATGTTTATTTTGTGACTTTATCCTTAGATTTAAAGTTTTTCATATAATTTTATTTACTAGTGTTACTAGGATCAAATCTATTTTAATGTTTCATATTTGTAAACTCAAGAATACATCTAGTCACAATCCTGCCATATGAATCTATTCTTTTAAGGGTCATATTTTTGAAGTTCTGTTTCTATTCAAAAATTTGCCCACCAACCAACCTCTTCCAATCAACAGTTAGTTGATTAGCAAACGGTGCTAGAATTTCTAACACAATTGAATACCATGTGGTTGTAGAAAATTAGTTTGAATCAGTTCCATTTACATATCAAAATATGAAAGAGTTGTAAATAATGTAGGACAGCATAAAAGTTGCTAGTAAAAAGATATTTGAATTTTTCATCTGTTTATGAGAGTATATTTTTAGCAAGAGGAAATGCAACTGCAGAAAATAATACCCATTTTTGTTCTTGATCCAGGTATTGGGGATTTAGCACTTTAGACTTCAATGGGAAGGGTAAGCCAATATTCACCATAAAATATGCTGTGGAAATTAAACTGTAAAGATATCTTTTTTATAAAGGAAACATAAAAGAAAAATTATTTTGAAATATCATCATTTTATTCATAGGTAAAATTATTACCAGTTCACCTGCACCTCAACTTTTTCTTTAAAGACAAACTTTGCATATTACCAATTATCACTCTATTAGTAATCACAGAGTTACAGATAACACAGGGCAAGAAATCAATATCTTCGTGTTGCACATAAGATATGGTTTATAATAAAACAAAACAACTGTGAACCTTTGATCAATACTTCAGTATTATAGACCTTTTTTAGCTTCTATTTTGGTTCACTTTTCTCAGTCTAGTCTCTTAATATAATCATGATGGAGGGTGAATAGTAACATTTTTGATGGGTTTTGATGAATACCGGGATGCTTAATATCACCTAGCTCGATTCCATGTTTCATCAGAGTTTCTCAATTGCAAGATCATCTACTTTCACTCTCCTTGTCAATCATAGCAGAATGTTTGCATTGTTTGCAGAGATTAGCTGCCAAATGAAAGTTATGAATCTATGATCCATAGTGTATTAAATTCTACTATGGATAAAATCTCTGGCAGAGTAATGAATAGGGTAGAAAAAGGGTAAATGGATGCTTCACATCCACTCACTGAATATCATACCATTTAGACTGTTAAACCAAAATGAACACTGTAAACCAGCAATCAGAAGTCAATCCAGTTTCCTTCTATATGTACTGCCAAACAAAACAAAATGCTTTTATTAATTATTTTATTTATTTACATCCAAAATGATGCTTCTTTTCCCAGTTCCCCCTCTTAGACTTCTTTCTTCCATACTCCTTTTCCATCACGTCTGATACGGTGCCCTCCCAAGGCATCCCCATTCCTGGGGCATCAAGTCTGTATAGGATGGAATGCATCCTCCACTAGGAAGGCCAGGCCAGGCAGTCCTTTGCTACATATGGCAGGGTCCCAAAACCACATGTACTCTTTGTTTGGTGGCTTAGTCTGGGATCTCAGGGATCCAGGTTATTTGACACTGTTGGTCTTCCCTGTGGGTTGGCATTCCCTTCAATTCCTTCAATCTTTCCCCTAAGTCTTCCATAGGGGTTGCTAACCTCAGACCAATGCTTGACTGTGAATATCAGCATCTGTCTCAGTCAGCTGCTGGTAGATCTTCTCAGAGGACAGCCTTGCTAGGTTCCTCTCTGCAAGCACAACATAGCATTAGTAATAAAGTCAGGGTTTGGTGCCCACCCATTGGATAGATCCCAAGTTGGGGTGGTCACTGGTTTGGCCATTCATTCAGTCTCAGTTTCATGTTTGTCCCTGAATTTTAGACAAGAACAATTCTGGGTCGACAATTTTTGAAGATGGGTTGGTGTTCCCGTCCCACCATTTGGGACCCTGTCTGACTATGGAAGGTGTTCTTTTCAGGTTCCATATCCCACTGTTGGGCATTTCAGTTAAGGTCACCCACATTGAGTCCTGAGAACCTCCCCATCCCAGGTCTCTGGAATTTTCTAGAGGTCCCCCTACCCCTATCCTGGCAGCTGCATATTTTCTTTAATTCTCCTGGCCCTCTGGGCCTCTCGCTTATCTCTCACTCATACCTAACTTGTCTCACCTTTCCCCTTCCTCTCCCCTCTTCCACACCAGGTCCCTTCCTCCTTCTCCCTCCCATGATTATTTTGTTTTCCCTTCTAAGTGATATTAAAGCATCCTCACTTGGGTCTTTCTTATTTAACTTTTTAGGGTCTGTGGGATATATAATTAGTATTCTGTACTTTTTGGCTAATATCTACTTACCAGTGAATATATACCATGCATGCCCTTTTGGGTCTCGGTTACCACACTCAGGATATTTTCTACTTCTATCCATTTGCCTGCAAAATTCATGATGTCTTTGTTTTTAATAGCTGAATAGTGTTCCACTGTATAAATACATTTGTGTATGAATTCTTGGTTGAGGGGCACTCTCTGGGTAGGCTTCCATTTCTGGCTATTATGAATAAGGCTGCTACATATCGGTGGATTTTTTAAACTGGGTTCTAATTTGAATTTTTGAATCCAGGCTTAAAATCCTCATGCTAAGTCCTTGTAAGCTTTTTGTGGGAACAGAATGACATGTTTCCTGCCCCTCGAACAGGGCCAGAGGACATGAGCCTCCAGGAATGTTGATGGGATGGGTCCCATGGGCATAAGGCATGTTTGTGTAATTAATGTACAGATTTTCACATTCCTTGAGGAATGTCCTCCTTGTGAATGCTAATGATAATCAACTGTCCATGATAATCAGATTGCAGGAGTCCAGAAAGTGAACATGTGGCTAATGTCTTAGCAAAATGGTAAACACTGGAACCTTCAGGACATCTCTAAAACATATAGCTTCTCAACTATGGAAAGGTATAGGGATGCAATATGAATTATGAGTGGCTTGATGAATCTAAAGGAACAGAGGCAGCTACACTAAGGCAGCTTGTCAGAAATATACAAAGAGAGACACAAATACAGGCAGATCCCTGTGGTCAAGTTCAGCCTGGGAGGAGGCAAGGTTAGGCCCAGGTATGGTAGAACTGGCAATTTCATGACTGGGTCCCACTCAACTAGTTTACCATCTGTGCTTACCTAAGGCAGAGAGATCTCTGAATTCTTTTGCAATGGGTGCTTGCTGTTCCCTAAGTATTAAGGAGGTCAGGTCAGAGGATGCTGATCCTTAGGATAATCAAAAGGAAACCTGGAGTAAATATATAAAATATAAAACTGAATAGATACATAAAATACAAGACTGGGCTTATGCACTGCAGGAGAACTATCCATAGAATTCTTTAGAATAGCAAAAGGACACACACACACACACACACAAACAAATACACACACACACACACACACACACACACACACACAGGTGGGGAAGGAGGGGCATCTGGAGTTCTCCAGAAAGCAGATCAGAGAAAAGAATGCAGGACAGAGAGAAGGCAGGCTGGAAAGCCATCATCAGCAGAGCATGGGTCACCAGCTGGACTCTGAATAGTTTGTTTTTCCAGCTCCCTGATATCCCTTCTCTCAGAACCCTTCTCCAAGCTAAGGCTGGTCTTTGGCAACCTCAGAACTGTTTTATATTAAAAAAACTTGGTACAGGCTTGGTTGTTATAGTAAAATGTAAATTATATTCATTATAATAATATTATGAAAGATCCTGAACTCAACAGAATATATATGGTAGTATTCTAGGTAGAATAGTTTAACGTACAGCTGATAAAGGACAATAAGTTTACATTTGCTACTTATTTAATAAAGGAGTAAGATTTGGTGATATACATGCCCAGTGTTTGTATTCTTGTGTACATTTATTATTTCTTCTTGAATGTGCTTATTTTTTACTATCTTTATAGACCTTCATATGAGTAAGTTAGTGATCAGTTGCATTTAGAAGGATTTCAGACTCATCCCTCTTAGTCTCATATTTACATTTAATGATGTAAAATATTAACTCTTGAGCATGGGAGATGTGTCAGAAAAAGCACAAGAAATATCAATTATAAATTAAATACTCATTTTATTAATTTCCATTTTTTCTGCTCCAAGTTTTGATCTCTTGTAGTCATTCACGATATGGAAGTTCTTCATTAATTTAAATCAAGCCACATATGTTAGTACTTATAGTGCCCATAGATACTTTTCAAACAGTGTGTTTTGGAAATATAATAAATACATGCTTTGAGGGATTATTATTATAAAAATTAAATTTTCTTGAGGAAAAGTTAGTTTGTGAAGCACAGTATACTACAGAGTCACTCAGGATGTGGTACTTAAGCTGAGAAAATCTACAGAATGGAATTTGTGTTGTTGTTATCTTTTTGTGGAATGATGTGTGCAGTCAATTTGATTTCAGAAATACTGGGCTTGAGGTTCTGTTTTGAGATCCGATTTCAAGCAGGAGGTTGATACCTTTGCTAAAGTTTGGACAGTCCAAGTTTGTTTTTCTACAGACCCTAGAGAAACATATAAACAAGATTAAATTAAGTTATAGCATGAAAGATATACTATTAATCTCTTAAAGTCACCAGACATTATATATATTATTATATAATAAATGCATATAATTTTACACATAAATTTAAAGCAGAGAGAGAGAGAGAGAGAGAGATCCATAGATCTATCCATTCTGTTCTTGTTTCCCCAACACACAGATATATGTATACAAATAGCTAAAAGAAGCAATCGAAAAGAAGAATGAAGAATTCGTCTTTGCATAAAGTTGGCTGCATCTAGATTGTCTAGAGCTGCTGCCTAGTTCCTGTGGACGTGTCCTCACAGGAATCCCAGAGATGTTCATTACTTACCTAAGTGCCATAATTCAATCAAGTTGGCAGGATTAATAATCTTAAAAGGGAATTAAAAATTTTCTGAGATTAGTTTTCTGATCATTTGAATATTAATAACAGTAATGCCAATTTGGTACTAATATTTGGAAAGGTAGTTAAAATTACTAATACAAAGAAACTAGTACTGAGGTTTATAAATTTGTCTGATTTTATCTAAGACACTAGACTTACTATGCATTGACTCTATTTCCATTTCAAATGGAGGTGGAGCCTATTGTCACTGAGCTGTGTAATAATAGTTGCATAGATTTGTCAATCTATAAATATAACTTCTGTTTATAGTTAATTATCAATTAATTTTAAAAAAGAAAAAATAATCTAGCTCAGGACTTATCAATTTAGAAAACGTACAAAAAATTAATAAATTCAAGAACTGGCCTTGGAGAAAATCAACAAGATTGGCAAATCTTTATCTAAGGTAACAAAAACATAAAGAGAGAAGACTCAAATTAATAAAATTATAAATTAAAAGAGATGCATTACAACAGATACTGAGGAAATTTAGAGAAACATAAGGACATATTTTAAAAAAATCTGTACTCCAACAAACCGAAAAATCTAAGAGAAATGAATGAATTCATATGCTATATTATGTCTTTATATATATATATATATATATATATATATATATATATGTATATATATATATATCTTACTAAAGATAAATCAAGATAAAATATACAAATTAAACAGATCTCCAACTCCCTGTGAAACAGTTGCAGTAATTAAAAGCCTCCCTATCTAAAATAGTTCTGGACAAGATGGACTTAATATAGAATTCTTCCATCATTCAAAGAAGGATCAAAAAACAACAGTACTTCTCAAATTAGTCTCCAAAATAGAAAATTACGTATCATATTATAATTATCTTTACTATGGCACCATTACTGCTATGACATTACAATTTTGTTGTTAGACCCTACTTCTGCAGACAAAATTTGAATACAGGATACAGAGAAACCAAAGTAGAAAATGGATACTTTCCCCATGTTAGCTAGTGCTTATAGTACTAGTAGGTATGATATAAGATGCCAAAGGAGAAAAGTCAGCAACAGTCTTGATCTGGTGTGTACTGTGCTTACTAAAATGAACAGCCAGGAAAATATGCCCAGTTGTATAGGACTGGCACAAAAGTTATGTGGCTAACAACTGCTCTTATTAAATTTGAAATCCACTCCATGGGAGGGACTACATGACTGGTACTGGAAACCTGCTCCCCTACCCTCTCAAAAAAAAGTCTATGGTTCAGAATTTCAATGGGCCATATGGAGGACTCCATTACCAACCATTTACCAAGTGGATATGTAATAGAATTCTCTTCTAAAGATTTATGTATTTAGACAAATGAATTAAAGTTCCCCAAATATGTGACTTTTGATGGTCCTATCCCAAAACTGACACTTGTGTTCCATCCTCCAAAGTCCAGGGAATACCATGGAATTAATAGATGGAAAGAACAACATAAATTTATGTTTTTGGATATGATGTAGTTATTACAATCATGAACACACAGAAGCAATGGCTTCCTACAAAACCCTGAACCAAAATTTAATATAAAGTAGCAGGTGAGCCAGTCTGAAAGAAGATACATTAGAGAAAGTGAAGAAAGAATACAAGAGAATAAGGAGGGTGTATGTGTCCACAATTGTACACATGTCTTACATTGACAGAAAAATTAAAAAAATAAAAAACCCCAGTATTTTCCTGTTTTGTATATCAATGTCCTATTTTCATAGGAAAACAATGTATGCAATTTTCCTTTTTTATTCTTAAGTACGGGGAATGTAAAACCCGGCAAGTTGTTCAAGAGTCCTTGAGCCAGACAAACTATAACCCCATAGATCCTGATGGATGTGCTAAACTGATGGAAGACTTAGAATTTATAAATACCTGTTAGGAGATTAGCTTTCTGTGAGGCCGTGGGTGTTTAATGGAGTGTAGAAGTCAGCACCTACATGGTTGCTTGATGTAATATGCTTTAACTGGATAACGAAATAGAGTTCTCAATGGCATACACGTGAGACGGGAAGTTCTTGTGACTCTGAAACATCCTATTTGTTTTATAAAGTCCTTCTGAAAACAATGTCATCCCACAAGAGGATTGGAAAACAGCGCTTTATACTGAAATGGATAAAAGAGAAAGTGAGGACTAGCCTTGAATGCGTCTGCAAATCAGACAACTTCTTGAACAGAACGTCAATAGCACAGGCGTTAAGGTCAACAACTAATAAAAGGGACCTCATGACACTGCAAAGTTTCTATAAGGCAAAGAACACCCCTAATAGGAAAAAGAAAAAAAAAAGTAGCCTACAGAATGGAAACAAATTTTCACAACTGCACATCCAATAGAGGGTTAATATCCAATACATATACATAAAGGTCAAGAAACTCAAGACATTAAAAAAAGAACCAACTAATCCAATTAAATTGCAGTACAGATCTAAGGAGAGAATTCTCAACAGAAGAATCACAATGACTGAGAAACACTGAAAGAAATGGTCAACATTCTCAGCAAATGGATAAATACAAACCAAAACTGCTTTGAGATGCCACCTTACACATATCCGAATAGCTAAGATCAAAATCACATGTGACAGCTTATGCTGCCAAGGATGTGGAGCATAAGGAATACCCTTCCATCATTGTAGATGGGAGTCCAAATTTGTTCAATCAGTATGGAACGAGATATGGTCATTCCTCAAAACCCAGGAATTGAGTTACCTCAAAACCTAGCTATTCTGCTCTTGACCATATACCCAAAGGACAC
Source organism: Rattus rattus (assembly GCF_011064425.1). NCBI lineage: Eukaryota > Metazoa > Chordata > Mammalia > Rodentia > Muridae > Rattus > Rattus rattus. The sequence continues at coordinate 26,977,704 of NC_046164.1, forward strand.
TCTATCCTACTTCAAAGTGCTTGCTCAACTTTGTGCACAGCTGCAGTTTTCTAAAGAGAAAACAATAGCCAGAAACTGGAAGCAGCCAAGATGTCCCTCAACTAAAAA
>NC_046164.1:27683953-27843918 GCF_011064425.1 Rattus rattus
GGAGAGATACCTTACCGCCTGGTCAGGTGGGCACTCCTGAGGCTGCAGAGCAAAGAGACCACCAACACTGCCCACCCTGCCCACATCCCTGGCCCAAGAGGAAACTGTATAAGGCCTCTGGGCTCCCGTGGGAGGAAGGGCCCAGGTGAGCAGGAGCCCTGCCTGAGACCCCGCCGGAACCTGAAGGAAACAGGCCGGATAAACAGTTCTCTGCACCCAAATCCCGTGGGAAGGAGAGCTAAACCTTCAGAGAGGCAGACACGCCTGCGAAACCAGAAGAGACTGCTCTCTACACACATTGCTGATTCCAGAGGAAAACACCGGAGGCCATCTGGAACCCTGGTGCACGGAGGCTCCCGGAAGGGGCGGCGCAGATCTTCCTGGGTGCTGCCACCTCCGAGGAGAGCCGTGGGCAGCACCCAGAGGTAACAGAGCCTCGGGACCACAGGTAAGACCAACTTTTTCTGCTGCAAGTGACCTGCCTGGTGAACTCAAGACACAGGCCCACAGGAACAGCTGAAGACCTGTAGAGGGGAAAAACTACACGCACAAAAGCAGAACACTCTGTCCCCAATACTGGCAGAAAGAAAACAGTAAAACAGGTCTACAGCACTCCTGACACACAGGCTTATAGGACAGTCTAGCCACTGTCAGAAATAGCAGAACAAAGTAACACTAGAGATAATCTGATGGCGAGAGGCAAGCGCAGGAACCCAAGCAACAGAAACCAAGACTACATGACATCATCGGAACCCAATTCTCCCACCAAAACAAACATGGAATATCCAAACACACCAGAAAAGCAAGATCTAGTTTCAAAATCATATTTGATCATGATGCTGGAGGACTTCAAGAAAGAGGCGTGAAGAACTCCCTTAGAAACACAGGAAAACATTAATAAACAAGTAGAAGCCTACAGAGAGGAATGTAAAAATCCTGAAAGAATTCAGGAAAACACAATCAAACAGTTGAAGGAATTAAAAATGGAAATAGAAGCAATCAAGAAAGAACACATGGAAATAACCCTGGATATAGAAAACCAAATGAAGAGACAAGGAGCTGTAGATACAAGCTTCACCAACAGAATACAAGAGATGGAAGAGAGAATCTCAGGAGCAGAAGATTCCATAGAAATCATTGACTCAACTGTCAAAGATAATGTAAAGCGGAAAAAGCTACTGGTCCAAAACATACAGAAATCCAGGACTCAATGAGAAGATCAAACCTAAGGATAATAGGTATAGAAGAGAGTGAAGACTCCCAGCTCAAAGGACCAGTAAATATCTTCAACAAAATCATAGAAGAAAACTTCCTAACCTAAAAAAAGAGATACCCATAGGCATACAAGAAGCCTGAAGAACTCCAAATAGATTGGACCAGAAAAGAAACACCTCCCGTCACATAATAGTCAAAACACTAAACGCTCAAAATAAAGAAAAGAATATTAAAAGCAGTAAGGAAAAGGTCAAGTAACATATAAAGGCAGACCTATCAGAATCACACCAGACTTCTGCCAGAAACTATGAAGGCCAGAAGATCCTGGACTGATGTCATACAGACCCTAAGAGAACACAAATGCCAGCCCAGGCTACTGTATCCTGCAAAACTCTCAATTAACATAGATGGAGAAACCAAGATATTCCATGACAAAACCAAATTTACACAATATCTTTCTACAAATCCAGCACTACAAAAAGGATAATAAATGGTAAAGCCCAACATAAGGAGGCAAGCTATACCCAAGAAGAGGCAAAAAACTAATCGTCTTGGCAACAAAACAAAAGAAGAAAAGCACACAAACACAACCTCACATCCAAATATGAATATAACAGGAAGCAATAATCACTATTCTTAATATCTCTCAACATCAATGGCCTCAACTCCCCAATAAAAAAGACATAGATTAACAAACTGGATCGCAAGGAGGACCCTGCATTCTGCTGCCTACAGGAAACACACCTCAGAGACAAAGACAGACACTACCTCAGAGTGAAAGGCTGGGAAACAACTTTCCAAGCAAATGGTCTGAAGAAGCAAGCTGGAGTAGCCATTCTAATATCAAATAAAATCAATTTTCAACTAAAAGTCATCAAAAAAGATAAGGGAGGACACTTCATATTCATCAAAGGAAAAATCCACCAAGATGAACTCTCAATCCTAAATATCTATGCCCCAAATACAAGGGCACCTACATACATAAAAGAAACCTTACTAAAGCTCAAAGCACACATTGTACCTCACACAATAATAGTGGGAGATTTCAACACCCACTCTCATCAATGGACAGATCATGGAAACAGAAATTAAACAGAGCGTAGACAGACTAAGAGAAGTCATGAGCCAAATGGACTTAACAGATATTTATAGAGCGTTCTACCCTAAAGCAAAAGGATATACCTTCTTCTCAGCTCCTCATGGTACTTTCTCCAAAATTGACCATATAATTGGTCAAAAAACAGGCCTCAACAGATACAGAAAGATAGAAATAATCCCATCGTGCTATCGGACCACCACGGCCCTAAAGCTGGTCTTCAATAACAATAAAGGGAAGAATGCCCACATATCGTGGAAACTGAACAATGCTCTACTCAATGATAACCTGGTCAAGGAAGAAATAAAGAAAGAAATTAAAAACTTTTTAGAATTTAATGAAAATGAAGGTACAACATACCCAAACTTATGGGACACAATGAAAGCTGTGCTAAGAGGAAAACTCATAGCTCTGAGTGCCTGCAGAAAGAAACAGGAAAGAGCATATGTCAGCAGCTTGACAGCACACCTAAAAGCTCTAGAACAAAAAGAAGCAAATACACCCAGGAGGAGTAGAAGGCAGGAAATAATCAAACTCAGAGCTGAAATCAACCAAGTAGAAACAAAAAGGACCATAGAAAGAATCAACAGAACCAAAAGTTGGTTCTTTGAGAAAATCAACAAGATAGATAAACCCTAGCCAAACTAACGAGAGGACACAGAGAGTGTGTCCAAATTAACAAAATCAGAAATGAAAAGGGAGACATAACTACAGATTCAGAGGAAATTCAAAAAATCATCAGATCTTACTATAAAAGCCTATATTCAACAAAACTTGAAAATCTGCAGGAAATGGACAATTTCCTAGACAGATACCAGGTACCGAAGTTAAATCAGGAACAGATAAACCAGTTAAACAACCCCATAACTCCTAAGGAAATAGAAGCAGTCATTAAAGGTCTCCCAAAAAAAAGAGCCCAGGTCCAGACGGGTTTAGTGCAGAATTCTATCAGACCTTCATAGGAGACCTCATACCAATATTATCCAAACTATTCCACAAAATTGAAACAGATGGAGCACTACCGAATTCCTTCTATGAAGCCACAATTACTCTTATACCTAAACCACACAAAGACCCAACAAAGAAAGAGAACTTCAGACCAATTTCCCTTATGAACATTGACTAAAATACTCAACAAAATTCTGGCAAACCGAATCCAAGAGCACATCAAAACAATCATCCACCATGATCAAGTAGGCTTCATCCCAGGCATGCAGGGATGGTTTAATGTCGGAAAACCATCAACGTGATCCATTATATAAACAAACTGAAAGAACAAAACCACATGATCATTTCATTAGATGCTGAGAAAGCATTTGACAAAATTCAACACCCCTTCATGATAAAAGTCCTGGAAAGAATAGAATACAAGGCCCATACCTAAACATAGTAAAAGCCATATACAGCAAACCAGTTGCTAACATTAAACTAAATGGAGAGAAACTTGAAGCAATCCCACTAAAATCAGGGACTAGACAAGGCTGCCCACTCTCTCCCTACTTATTCAATATAGTTCTTGAAGTTCTAGCCAGAGCAATCAGACAAGAAAAGGAGATCAAGGGGATACAGATCGGAAAAGAAGAAGTCAAAATATCACTATTTGCAGATGATATGATAGTATATTTAAGTGATGCCAAAAGTTCCACCAGAGAACTACTAAAGCTGATAAACAACTTCAGCAAAGTGGCTGGGTATAAAATTAACTCAAATAAATCAGTAGCCTTCCTCTACACAAAAGAGAAACAAGCCGAGAAAGAAATTAGGGAAACGACACCCTTCATAATAGACCCAAATAATATAAAATACCTCGGTGTGACTTTAACCAAGCAAGTAAAAGATCTGTACAATAAGAACTTCAAGACACTGAAGAAAGAAATTGAAGAAGACCTCAGAAGGTGGAAAGATCTCCCATGTTCATGGATTGGCAGGATTAATATAGTAAAAATGGCCATTTTACCAAAAGCGATCTACAGATTCAATGCAATCCCCATCAAAATACCAATCCAATTCTTCAAAGAATTAGACAGAACAATTTGCAAATTCATCTGGAATAACAAAAAACCCAGGATAGCTAAAACTATCCTCAACAATAAAAGGACTTCAGGGGGAATCACTATCCCTGAACTCAAGCAGTATTACAGAGCAATAGTGATAAAAACTGCATGGTATTGGTACAGAGACAGACAGATAGACCAATGGAACAGAATTGAAGACCCAGAAATGAACCCACACACCTATGGTCACTTGATTTTTGACAAAGGAGCCAAATCCATCCAATGGAAAAAAGATAGCATTTTCAGCAAATGGTGCTGGTTCAACTGGAGGTCAACATGTAGAAGAATGCAGATCGATCCATGCTTATCACCCTGTACAAAGCTTAAGTCCAAGTGGATCAAGGACCTCCACATCAAACCAGACACACTCAAACTAATAGAAGAAAAACTAGGGAAGCATCTGGAACACATGGGCACTGGAAAAAATTTCCTGAACAAAACACCAATGGCTTATGCTCTAAGATCAAGAATCGACAAATGGGATCTCATAAAACTGCAAAGCTTCTGTAAGGCAAAGGACACTGTGGTTAGGACAAAACAGCAACCAACAGATTGGGAAAAGATCTTTACCAATCCTACAACAGATAGAGGGCTTATATCCAATATATACAAAGAACTCAAGAAGTTAGACAGCAGGGAGACAAATAACCCTGTTAAAAAATGGGGTTCAGAGCTAAACAAAGAATTCACAGCTGAGGAATGCGAATGGCTGAGAAACACCTAAAGAAATGTTCAACATCTTTAGTCATCAGGGAAATGCAAATCAAAACAACCCTGAGATTTCACCTCACACCAGTGAGAATGGCTAAGATCAAAAACTCAGGTGACAGCAAATGCTGGCGAGGATGTGGAGAAAGAGAACACTCCTCCATTGTTGGTGGGATTGCAGACTGGTACAACCATTCTGGAAATCAGTCTGGAGGTTCCACAGAAAATTGGACATTAAACTGCCTGAGGATCCAGCTATCCCTCTCTTGGGCATATACCCAAAAGATGCCCCAACATATAAAAAAGACACGTGCTCCACTATGTTCATCGCAGCCTTATTTATAATAGCCAGAAGCTGGAAAGAACCCAGATGCCCTTCAACAGAGGAATGGATACAGAAAATGTGGTATATCTACACAATGGAATATTACTCAGCTATCAAAAACAATGAGTTTATGAAATTTGTAGGCAAATGGTTGGAACTGGAAAATATCATCCTGAGTGAGCTAACCCAATCACAGAAAGACATACATGGTATGCACTCATTGATAAGTGGCTATTAGCCCAAATGCCTGAATTACCCTAGATGCCTAGAACAAATGAAACTCAAGACGGATGATCAAAATGTGAATGCTTCACTCCTTCTTTAAAGGGGAACAAGAATACCCTTGGCAGGGAAGAGAGAGGCAAAGATTAAAACAGAGACTGAAGGAACATCCATTCAGAGCCTGCCCCACATGTGGCCCATATATATACAGCCACCCAATTAGACAAGATGGATGAAGCAAAGAAGTGCAGAAGTGTAGATCGCTCCTGAGAGACACAGCCAGAATACAGCAAATACAGAGGCGAATGTCAGAAGCAAACCTCTGAACTGAGAATAGGACCCCCGTTGAAGGAATCAGAGAAAGAACTGGAAGAGCTTGAAGGGGCTCGAGACCCTATATGTACAACAATGCCAAGCAACCAGAGCTTCCAGGGACTAAGCCACTACCTAAAGACTATACATGGACTGACCCTGGACTCTGACCTCATAGGTAGCAATGAATATCCTAGTAAGAGCACCAGTGGAAGGGGAAGCCCTGGGTCCTGCTAAGAATGAACCCCCAGTGAACTAGACTGTCGGGGGGAGGGCAGCAATGGGGGAGGGTGGGGAGGGAACACCCATAAGGAAGGGGGGGAAGGGATGTTTGCCCGGAAACCGGAAAGGAATAACACCAAATGTATATAAGAAATATTCAAGTTAATAAAAAAAATAAATAAAAAAAAAAAGAATGTGACCTTCTCTTGAAACATAATTGCAGTCTAATCTCTCAGTAAGTTAAAGGTTTTTCACCCTAGTTAAATGGTAAACTTTGATAAACAAAGTTTTAGTGAGTTATATTATTCCTTCAATATGCAGCAGAAAACCTTATTTTATCTCATTATATAAAAGAAATTTAATTAATTCTAATTTCACCACACCTTGAAGCTATCCAAATGAGTTTTGGGATTTTTTTAGAGTATTTTAATATCATGGTAGTCTTTCTTGTATAGTGAAAAATTCCATTTTTGAAACATAATTACTACATTCAACTGGTTGTGTAGATCTTGTAAACAGTTGGGAGATTACTGTAAAGTCGACATATTTTGGGCAACAATAGGAAGTAAGAATTCATTACTAAATTTCCTTTACTAACATTAGAAGTTTTCTGGACTCATTCTCAAAGAAGTCTATAAGCAATTTAAATTCATGCAAATGCAACCTCAAAGAGTCTTTGAGTCTTGCTTACGCAATTTTCCTAATTGTGTACAATGATAATTAACGGTTTCATTATTATTATCAGCTACTGTACCTACTAAATACCAATGGTTTTAAGTACCTTTGCCTACCGTTATATTGTGTTGGTTTCTTTGACATATATATCATTTAATATGCATTAATTCTGGGGAAAACACATACATCCTATCTCATAGATAAGAAAGGGTTTGATTTACAGTATGCATTATGAGTTGAATAATACAAAGCAGATTTTTATTTTTTTGTTTCTAAAAAATTTGTATAAGCTAAAAGCAGCTTATCCTGAAAAGGTGGCGGGATGTGAATTTGCTAATTTGGAGGAACATACAATAAAAGGTATACATGAAGCTTTTGAAAAATGTAAGTCTAGGATGCTTCCTTGCCTATCCTTTGGTTTCAAGAAGGTAAAATAATAACCTCAAGGAATCACATTTCTGAAAGTGTGAATATTAAGGAATCACACCTTCTCTGTGAAAAAAAGGCTTCCTAAGGAGCTTAGTCTCCTACACACAGTTTTCATTCATTTAAGGAGAAATTACCATGTCTTTAAAATGTGAGAAATTCTGGAAAGGGGAAAGACAAATAGCATGGTGTACTTGACTTTTGAAGATTTCTTTTTTTTTTTTTTTTAGTATAGAATAGAGTTTATTCAGGGCATGGGGAGGGGGTTTGAGGGTAGTAAGACAGAGAAAGAGAAAGAGTAGTCAAGAAATAGAAGAGTAGAGGAGTTGAGCATGTGGAGACAAGGGGGAGGGGAATGGGGAGAGAGAAGGGACAAAGGGGAAAGAGGCTAAGAGCAAGAGAGCAAGAGAGAGCAAGAGAGAGAAGATTTCTTAAAACAGAGCATATGTAGTCAAACAAATAATACTGAAAAATATAATACACAATAGAGTTTATTGAGTTAAGAAACAGCAGACATTTTATAATATGAGTATGTCTTAGTAAATAATTAAATATTCAAATAATAGATTGTTCATGTGTCATCAATTAATCCTTATAAATAATCTGAAAAACAGAGCTAGGAACTTAGCAAAGCAGCTGAGAACTCCAGCATGTGCCTAGCATGCAGGAGGTCTTGAATTCATTCTCTACAATTATTTACCAAAACTATAAAAATACAGCCTGAGCACAAGAGTATATGAATATAACATTAAGCAGTTTGTCTATCATTTATGTTTAAGGTGATTCTAAGTATTTAGTAAGAAAACAGGTAATATATATACTCAATACTTTATACACGTGAAAACACAGACATTATTCTTCATTTAATAGTATTATATAATTTTCCAATATATAATTTATAATATTAATGAATCGAAAGGGCCTAATATAGTAGAGATCACAGCCTAAGAATGAACTTCTGCTTTGTCTATACCAAAAAGTGTTCTGAAATGAATTTCTAACCATAAAATATAAATAATTAAATGGAGCTTTTTTCTGGGGAGAGGCAGAACATTATCCTGTCAGCATTATCAGGATGGCCCTGAAATCCACTGATAGATTCCCTGTCCTGACAACATTGCTCTCCGTCCTATCCTGCTGTAGGCACCTGGGAGCAGCACTGAGACTATACAGGCCCTAGCTACTGTAAGGCAGTGCAGTACTGAACCTATTCTTGTCTGATGCTTCCCTTTCTAAGGCATCCTGTCCACTATGCCTTTCTTACAAGTGTATTCTCAACACATTCCATCTAAACTTGTCTTCACCTTCTAGTTTCACAGGTGTCAAGCAACTGTTTTGCAGGAAGCTTCTGTCTTCTATTCGCCCTCCTCACAATACTTGCTTCTCTATTTTTCTCTCAGGTATCTCTAACAGACCCTATCTCATCTTGACATCTCTACTACACACGGATGCTTCTGCATCTATGGTTAACTGTAACTAGTTAATAAAGAAGGTTTTGATGTCATATGTATCATATCTTCCTAAACTCTTTTTTTATCTTTATTAACTTGAGTATTTCTTATTTACGTTTCAACTGTTTTTCCCCTTCCCGGTTTCAGGGCCAACATCCCCCTAACCCCTACCCCTTCCCTTCCATATGGGGCCCATCCTCTAAACTCTGAAGACCTCTGATGACACATTATTGCATAAGGAAAGTACTTCGATGACTACATTACCTATTTTTTCATGTAGAAAGTGTTTTACCTAATATTTGAGAGATAATATCGGAAAAGACAAGTGGGGCTCTGTCATACAATCAAAGGAGGAGATATGTTTAACACAATGATGACATAGGTGTGCCTAAAGCGAATCAATCGACTGCCATAATCTAATTTTCATTCACAAAATGAAAATTCCTCAACTTTTCTCAGGACAAGCCTGGTTCGAACCTGTTGCTACGGAATTATTTTTAAATCCCTCTCTCTCCTCTTACGAAATGACCTACTTAGGATGATGAATTATACAGAAACTCTGTAGATAGTTCACATGAAAAGAACAGTGCGTTCTGATTCTGACACACGGTGGAGCCTCTCCCATTAATCTAAGAAAAAACAGGGTGTAATCCAGACCATCTTAATGAGTTGCCTAAGGAATTTCTCTAAACACTAAAGGAGTATTATCTGCCTGTTTCCCATGGTTTGAAAAAGAAAGATTAAAATTTCAAGTGATATCCACTGACAGGGTCATAATTTTTACATAAGTATTCTCTATATACATTCTGGACAAGGACAGAAAAACTATTACTTACTGTACTGAGAATATATGGAATAAAACCTCTGGGTAGTAATTATAATACATATTTTGTTACTGTTATTCATACTTCAAAACTTTGGGACCAACTAAATGATTACTACATCATCACAAGCAAAATTCCTATTATAGCTATGACTGCTGCTGCTACTACTACTAATACTACCACCTTTAATAAAATCATCCCAATGGCAATTTATAATATCATTATATTATTTGTGGGGATTATACTAACTCTTATTTCCTGAAATAAGAATGTGCAATAGACATTAGATGCAACATGATAAGTGTACTTGGGCAAGGAACCTGATTTGGCACCATTTAACATTTTCAAAAAAATGATATATACTCAGATATTATGACTATAAGTTTTGATCTTGTTTTCACATCAATCTATTCACTTAATTAGCTGAACTTTTAAATACTGTCATGCTAATATTAGTAAATGAAATTGGTAGATGATTTAAAACCCTTTCAAGGAAAAGTGGCTATCAAAATATATAGTTTACATATTTTACTGTTTTCATAAAACATTCAGTAAATAGAACCCAGTTAAGAGTTCTTATTTTAATGCAAATGATGTAATTTAATTTAAATATAAATATGAGACACAAATAATTTTTCCAAAAGTTCTGAATGCACACAGAGTCAGGGATGATTCTGTGAGTAAAAGTGTGAGGGCCTCCAATCAAATAAGAAAGACTGTGCTGTTTCAATCTGCACCAAGCAAACATATGATGAGATAGGAGGATGAGATTGTGGTAGAAAGATATCTGTTAGGGATTGTAAAACCATAGATAATAATGCAGTTGTTAGCTCTGTATGAATTCAACAAACATTTAAGGTATAAAACATTCTACTCTCTCTTTAATGACAGAATATTATAAAACTTAATGTTATAGCTATTTTATTTTACTCTATACGTATTTATCACTAAATGACACTATTGCATATTATATATTGGTAGACATAATCACATAAATCGTTTTGTAAATATGAGCAAGAAACACTATGTAATCCCTATGAGTGCTAGGAAAATAAGTTGCTGATAATGATACATGAGTAAAATAGAAAAATGCTGAATATATAGTACCTATTGATTTGGAAAAATTACTAAGCAATTGAGCTGGGAATTATAGTCTAGCTTCAATTTTAATACTACTTTTATAAATGATATCTTTTTTCCTTAGTATTTTTAATTGGGCATTTTATTTATTTACATTTTAAATGTTATCCCTTCCCAGGGATCCCCTCCTCAAACCTCCTATACCATCCCCTCCCCCTGCTTCTCTGAGGATGCTCCCCCATCCACCCACCCACTTTCACCTTACCACCCCTGCATCTCCCTACACTGGGGCATTAAGCATTCACAGGACCAAGAGCTTCTTCTCCCATTGATTCCACGTAAAGCAGCTGAAGTCCCTCCAGGAGTACTCTTTGGTTGGTAGTTTAATCCCTGGGAGCTCTGGGGTGGGGATGGGGGTCTGGTTGGTTGATATTGTTCTTCTTTTGTGGTTGCAAATCCCTTCAGCTCCTTCAGTCCTTTCCCTAACTCCTCCATTGGGATCCCCATGCTCAGTCCAATGGTTGGCTGCAAGCATCTGCAAAATGATGCTATCTTATTTACAATAACTATGGAGTGATTGCTGTAAGCTTAGCATATTTCTAGATGAAGAAAATAAAAGGGAAACGACAATATCCCCAGATTAAAACCCATAGAACATAGAAGGTTTAGAATATACATTAGTATTGTTCTGTTAATGAAACTGCAGGGCTTAAAGAAGTCATTACAAGTTTTTGATCCAGATTGTTCTTATGCTTTGCAGTTGCAGATCTTTAAAATCTGGACAAATGTTGCATTTTGAAAGAGTATATTGGTATGGTACTCTGTGTTTCTCAGAATCCAAGCAGAAGTAGGAAAGTGGGAGATGGTTTCCCAAGCACCACTGTTGACGAGTATGGAGACATCTCAAACATGAACTGCACAGTAAGTGTAGGGCTATACACATCTGGGGATCTAGAAAATGCTCCTTTCTGTAGTCAAGAGGTAAACTCGTCATGAAGATTCAACTGAATGGCTTTGCAGCAGATACAGGTCCTTTCTGTAAATGACTTGCACAAAACAAAACAAGACGAAATGAAATGAAATGAAATTCAGTGAGGCTGAAAGAATAGCAAAGAATAACAGCTATAGAGCACACAGCTGTTTTGACTGAAGCTCGAGAGGTTTCCTACTGTGAAAAGCCTGTCTTGACTGCCTACAAGTGTAAGTGTTGAGGAGAGTAGCTGTGCGTAGCATAATAATTACTATATTCAAAACAAAATAATGTTTTAAGGACAACTATTTTTCCTGCAGAAACTTTCATAGAGAAAACATTCATCTTTTTTCTCATATAATGTAACTCGATTATTCTTTCCCTCTGTCCCTCCCCACCTCCTTCCCAAACAAATTTGTTTATTAGAAAACAAATAAAATTTTGGTGGATAATAATTTGCAATGAATATAATATAATAATACGTAACATAAAATAAAGTCTAACACATTGGAATGGAACAAAACAAAGAGAAGGAAAATGGCCCAGAAGAAGGTATAGAAATCAGAGACCTACCCGTTTCTACATTCAGAAATCTGAATAAGAACACTAGAACTGAAAGCCATAACATATACAAAAAGTACACGATCGCATCCTTTGAAGGCCCTGTGTGTATTGACACAATCTCAGTGAGTTGATCACATGTGCCTTGAACATGGTGATGCAGGGAACCTTGTTTTCTTGATGTCTCCCATCCAGCTGGCACATCCATCGTACGAGTTTGCCTTCTGCGATTTTCTCTGAGTCCTACGGGGAAGGATCTCAGGGAGGCATCCATTTAAGGGCTCAGTGTTCCAAGGCCTTTTACTCTCTGAGTAATGTCTGCTTATGAATCTCTGTGTTTCTTCCCATCTGCTGGAAGAGGGAACTTCTCTCATAGCTAAGCAATGCCATAGGAAGTGTATAATAGAACGTCATTAGAAGTCATTTTATTACTAACTTTTTTCCTTTTAGAAGAATATTACTTCATTTTATGCAGTCTCTAGGCTATCTTGTCTCAGATCTTGGTTCTTTGTCACCCAAAGAATGTCAAATATGTTAATATCATAAAAATTCATGTAAATAATAATATGGATCTGATCAATACTATAACCTTCATAAAAGACACGTATGCCTTCAGTCTTAGGAAAGTTCACATCAGTGAAGTTGTATATACTTATTAAAATTTAACAGATCAGGAAAAAGATCGAATTTCAACAAGGGATGGGTCAGAATGGTTATCTTTCTCATCAAGGTTCTGTAGCATTTTGTTGTCACGTGCCAACTGGCTAGTGTTTTCTTTTATTAATATACTGCATTTGAATGATACTTTTGCCCCTACCCCAAGTCCTCTCAGATCCTCCCGTCTCCCAGACCCTACACACCTTACCTTATCTCATGCTCTCCCTCATAAACATAACAAAATTCAAAGAACAAAAAGTCTAATAAATAAATAAAGGCATAAACACGCACACAAGCATGGACACACATACACACACATACACACAAATTAATATCCATTTTTTTGTTGGTCAGCTATTCCTGAGCCGGAAGCCTGCCTTAAATTTTGTTGATATATCCAATGTAACACAATGAAGAAAACTGATTTTTTTCCTCCCATGAGTCTATAAAATAAATGGGGTGAGAATTTATACCTATTTTCATTCTCTATGCTGAGATTAGGTCTAGTTTGGCCAAATTTGTACAAGTCTTATGAATTCACAGTTTCTGTGAATTTGTGCTTACAGCAGTATGGTGTCTGGAAGATGCTGTCTCCTTGGGGGGTCACTGGCTCCTAAGGTCTTTCCATCTCCCCTTTCACATAGACCACATGGAAAATACTTAGCTTGTTTAGTATGCTTGAGTGCTGTTTTGTTTTAAGATGAGAATTACTAAATAGCTCAAAACACTTTGACAAAGTTGGGGGAGAAAGATACGTGGTCCTTTCTACTTTTATTGGTAGGAAAGAAGCAAAACATGTGATTACAGAAACCTAAGGAGAACAAAAGACAAAGAATGGCCCGGCACATCCTGAGCATGCACTAAACATGTAAATATTTGCCAAAAATACTAGAAATTGTCCTTATCCCATTGTCAATTGGAGATATTAAACCTGGAGGTTGATGTCACTGTGCAGGTGAAGGCAGGTACAGGATAGAATGAGTCCTGTCGTTAAGTGAGCAGGAAGGACGGACAGGAGAAAAGTTTGAGAGAGGAGGAGGCCAGAGGGAGAGGAGAGGAGCAGCAGCGAAGATGGAGGCAGATGGTAAGATTTCTCTCCGCACACTTACCGGTGGGCATGGCTATTCTTTTTTTCCTTTATTAAATTGGGTATTTCTTATTTTTTTTTTATTAACTTGAGTATTTCTTATATACATTTCGAGTGTTATTCCCTTTCCCGGTTTCCGGGCAAACATCCCCCCCTCCGTTCCTTATGGGTGTTCCCTCCCCACCCTCCCCCATTGCCGCCCTCCCCCAACTGTCTAGTTCACTGGGGTTCAGTCTTAGCAGGACCCAGGGCTTCCCCTTCACTGGTGCTCTTACTAGGATATTCATTGCTACCTATGAGGTCAGAGTCCAGGGTCAGTCCATGTATAGTCTTTAGGTAGTGGCTTAGTCCTGGAAGCTCTGGTTGGTTGGCATTGTTGTTCATATGGGGTCTCGAGCCCCTTCAAGCTCTTCCAGTTCATTTCTCTGATTCCTTCAAGCGGGGGTCCCGTTCTCAGTTCAGTGGTTTGCTGCTGGCACGCCTCTGTATTTGCTGTATTCTGGCTGGTATTTCTTATTTACATTTCAATTGTTATTACCTTTCCCGGTTTGATGTGTACAGGATTTTGTGCTGTTTACAAGGACAATTATATCTTATCAATTGGATTAGAGGTTATTGTGCGGTGTGTTCTTTCATGTGGCGATTGAATTGAGTTCAAGAGAGTGTGTGGTGACAGGATACACTGGGCCTGCCAGGGAATTGGGAAGTGTTTGTCTGGCATGGTGACAACCTGCCTTGGGAACTAGATTGGTAGAGAGATTGCTGTCGGGCTCAGAGAGTAGCAATCAGCAGTGTAGTGTGGGTTGGAGTTTAGCCGGTGAGATGCTTTGGTGACTGAGAAGAAAATATCCCACAGATGCCATGTGGCCCTACAGTGCCAGTACTAGAGCTGGATAAAAGAAATTGTTTTAGATTTTAGCACAATACAAAGCAAGTTTTTGTGTGAAGGACAGTGATAAGTGTGGAATGAAAAATTATACAGAATCTTCCACGACTGGAAAAATTTTCAAATTATAAAAAGTAAAGAAATGTGTCTGCAAATAGTGATATTTTGACTTCTTCCATTCCGTTTTGTATCCCTTTGACCTCTTTTATTATCTGATGGCTCTGGCTAGGTCTTCAAGTACTATATTGAATAGGTATGGAGAGAGTGTGCAGCTTTATATAGTCCCTGATTTTAGTGGGATTGCTTCCAGTTTCTCTCCACTTAGTTTGATGTTGGCTACTGGTTTGCTGTATATTGCTTTTACTATGTTTAGGTTTCTATTTGGAGGCATGCAGAGCTATGAGTTTTCCTCTTAGCACTGTTTTTACTGTGTCCAAGGAATCTCCAGACTGATTTCCAGAGTGGTTGTACCAGTTTGCAATCCCAACAGCAATGGAGGAGTGTTCCTCCTTCTCCACATCCTCACCAACATGTGCTGTCACCTGTGGTTTTGATCTCGGTCATTCTGATTGGTACAAGGTGGAATCTCCGGTGTGTTTTGATTTGCCACTCTTTGATCACTAAGGACTTTGAACATTTCTTTTAAGTGCTCCTCAGCCATTTGAGATTCCTCTGTTGTGAATTCTCTGTTTAGTTCTATACCCCATCTTTTGAGTGGATTGTTTGGTTTTTCTGGTGGTGAGCTTCTTGCCTTCTTAATATATTTTGGATATTAGCCCTCTATTAGATATGGCATTGGTGAAGTTTTTCCCCAATCTGTAGGTTGCCAATTTGTCCTATTTAATATGTCCTTTGCCTTACAGAAGCTTTCCAGTTTCATGAGGTCTTGGTCTTGGTCTTGTTCTAGTAGATGTTCTTAAGCTATGCACATAACCACTGGTAGTGCTGCCTGGACTCGGTGTAGAAATGAGTAAAACAAAATGCATATGGTTGAAAGAGAGTAATGGTGGAAGATGGAGTAGAAATTGGAGCAAAAAGAATGGAGAATTAACTTCAGAATTAATATGCAGACACACATGCATATTTACTACCCTTCTATTACTGTGGTAAGACCCATGACCTAGACACTTGTGAAAAACTTCATTCTGCTTGGAGTTTCTGAAGGATAAGTGTATGTGAAAGCAGAAAGCATTGTAGCAAATTTCAGAGATGAAAATAAGAACAGCATGCAGAGAGCTCAAGGCAGAAAGGCCAAACTAGAGACAGTGTGAGGCTTTGAACCTCAGTGCTTGCCCCAGTGAGTAACGTCTGTCAACATGGACATACGTCTTAAAGCTCCACAAACAGCAGCACCAAGTGCAGACAATATTAAAATACTGGAGTCTATGGGGAAATCGCTTATTAAAATGACCATTGTTTGCATGCAAAAATTCTCAGAAAACAAAAGTATTAAAAATAAATTTTAAAATTTTGCTAACTTAGCAAAACAAAAATCTATCAATGGAAATAATTTAAATCTTCAGAATTAAATCTAGTGATATGGAAAGATTTGGTAAGAAAAAAAATGACTATTTTGTTTAGAAATAAAATAGTGAAATATCTCGCAAATTGCATTGAAATTGTGATTAATTCAGTTATAAAAATAAAAATCAGATTCCTAACAGAAACTGCAGATAGAGTTAATTTTGAAAATCAATAAACTGACAACTCTTAAAGCACATAAATAAACAGCAATATGAAAGAGAAAAATTAGAAAAGATATATAACAAAGTTCAACTTAGACCTCACTAGAGACAAGAAAGATACACATCACAATAAGCATATGAGAACTCAAAGATTGTAAAAACCAGTAAATATATGGAACTATGTTAACATTCACTGGTAGTAATAGAAAATAGATTAAAATATAAAGAGACGTTTAAGCATCATTAGTAAGAAGACAGACAAATGGCATTTTACAACCATTAATAGAATCAGAGACTTGCTCTTTGTGAAGTAATTTAGAAATATTGATTAATTTATTGAAATAATAGTCACATATATTATTTACATATGCACACATAAACACAAAATTCATGTTTATAGAACTGAGAGAATTTTTAAAAAAATTATTTATAAATCAGTGCTCATCTTTAGTATAAAATATTAAAACAATTCAAAAGGAGTATAGCTTTATTTTTAATAACCTGATAAGTCCTAGTAGGCTACTTTTGCACATATTAGTACCACTCCATCAATGGCAGGGGTAACCTACCAGCAGCCAGGTCCCTAAGGGAGAGTGAGTGACTCTCCCTCCTTTCACTGCTTTCAACTTTCCATAGCTCCTTCCATAGGAGTGAGGTCTTCTCGGGTCATTGTTGTCTTCAGCAAGATTTTGAAGAGTTCCTAAGCTTTTGCAACCTAGTTCACTAAGTCAGATTGAACTATATGATTGAAAACTTTTTCACTAATGAGGAAAAGACAGTAGGAGTAGCACAGAGTAGATTTTTGAAAAAAAAATCATAACTAGAAAGATATATTTAGAAGGACAATAAAAATAAAATGATAAAAATATTTTTCTTAATATTTTGGATATCCATTTCAAAAGCTTTATTTTTATTGATATGTATAACAGTAAAAAAAAGCAGCAAATATTACTAATAAAACATGCAACTTGCCAACATTTTGATTTTTTTCTGTTTTATTTTCTTGGCTAACTCTGTCCTTAAAATCAGAGATTAGTTTTGAAATCTGTGTGTATGTGGAGGTGGGGGTTTTTCTTTGGAAAGCAGAACATGATAAGAGACCCTCAATGATGAATTTACAGAAAGTTTCCAGTCATGCAATGCAAATTCCTGGAATCAAAGTTTGGTCCTCTAAAATCATTCTGCCCCAAATGTCAAGTCACCTCTTTAGCCCCGTAAACTGACTTTAGAAAACTAGGAACCATGGATCCTTTGAAAAGTCTTCAGGGATATGGCCAATGTCCAAAGATTATAAATGTTCTTTGTAACCACTTCCATGAGAGATTTTGTTTGTTTGTTTGTTTGAGAAAGAGAAAGCAAGCATAATCTTCAGAACAGTACTTTTTAAGTATCCACTACATATAAATTATATTAAAGGTTACATCAGAGTTTCTACTTCAATTTATATCTATAGAGCCTGACAACACATAAATTGGATTTATATATGACACAATCCTTCAAGACATTTATATTTTCTAAATCTTTGATGCCTTTATGTATCAAATGCATGCTTTAAATCTGCAAGAGTTTTTTAAAGTAAAGGCATCATGTTGATTCTTATTCAATTACAGGATATTTTAAAATATTTTAAAGGGAAAGAATTCAGACTTAGTACATTCAAATAAGAGAAACATGCCAGCCAGTATCTTGTCCTGAGATTTAAAATAAAGTATAATGTTCATTAATATAAGATCCTTGTGGAACATTTCTTTTAGAAAGCAAGGGATACGAATGAGTGTAAGAGAACTAGGCAATCATTTTTTCTCATATATGCTAATTGTGACAATCTGGGCTATTAAAATGAAATTGCTTCTAAGTAAATCCTGGAAATATGCATTTGTTCATAAATTACTTGCACAAATAACAAAATACATTATAGATTGCAGTTGTCTCATTGAGATCAAATTTAATGCATTAAAAATGACTTCTTTAGGAAAAATGTATGCCTTACTGAAAACACTGAATTACACATATTAGATGAATGTTCTGAAAATTACATACATCTCTAATGACAGAGGAGCAAATTCATCCAGCATTTAAGAAATTCTCCTATTGTACAACTTCAAGTGATCATCTCAGAAGTACACACAATGATTATTTAATGGCCATAACCCTTAATCCTAACACTTCTAAATCTATTTCAGAAACTGGACCACACCAAGAGTAAAATGTTAATATTAAACCCAACATGCATTAAGCATTGATTTTCTAATCTATCCCTGCAGCTGCAAGTTATCATATAGTATTTCTAAGTGTGTTTCCATGTCCCGATGGCATAGTAGTCTCTTAACATTGCTACTCAGCAGTCAAAATGTAAAGAGATACGTCAATTTACAGACTACATTGTTTCTGGAAGAAAATGCTATCTACAATTCAGAACTTTACTGTTATAGAAAATTACAGAGCCTTTACCGAACTGCTGTTTCTACTGTAGTGTTACATGAGATGATCAGAGCAATGACGTTTCCAAAAACTATCAAACTTCCTAATAGCACCACACACACACACACACACACACACACACACACACACACACACACACACACACACACACACACACGACTGTTACATATTTCTCAAGCTCTCATTCTATAGCTCTGGATCAACTTCAGTCTAACATAGTCCAGAGCATACGGTCTTTGCTTGGATTTTCATTGAGAGCCGAGTATCAACCATTAGTACTGCACCTCACTTAGCAATGTGGTCAGCTTACATCGGTTTTATTGTATTTATTTGTTTCTATTAACATACTGTCAACACAATAAGCAACAGAACTCAAGCTCAATTGTAATAATACCTCATATGTCTGTCCCGTGTCATATCTATGTTCTTCTTATAACTTACAAACACAAGGGGCCAAAGGTTTTTCTTGATCACCACTTTAGCATCAGGTTCCAGGACACTGGTTAATACATGGTGAGCACTGAGTAAATAGTTGTTAGATGAATAATGGGCAAAAAATATTCATTGAATGGATTAATAGCTAAGGCTATTTGTTAGAGCATTAGAATTCAATTGGCCAAACTATTTTAGTATGGAGAAAATTAGATACTGCTTAAAAATAGATAAAACCATAAATCTCATCAGCCTCCCACCGAGTACAAGAACACTCTCACAAGCTTCTGCTTGAATGGGTCTGGTGATAAGGCATCTATTATCTCTTTGCAGAGAAACTGTGGCTGCCTGTGACTTTCATTACTTTCTTCTGGTATGTGGTACACCTGTACATAATAAATCTCACTGTGATTTTCTATAGACCCCTGAAACAATAGGTAGCTGCTCCTTAAAACAAATTGTATCTAAACTGAAAGTTCTTGCTTTATTTCTTTTCGACCCTGTCAGTTTTAATAATCAAGTACTCCAGTTTGCCTAATGCTTTCCCTAAAATAGTGAATCTAGCATAGTTCAGTGACCTATGAGATAGGTATACACTAGAATTTCTACTCACTGTGTTTGCATCAATGGACCCACAATTACATTTCCATGGCTTTCCCTTCCTCTCTTTTCTTCTGTCTCTTTTTCTCCTCTTCACATTATGTAATATTTCCCTTGTTTCTTTGCTCTTCAGTCTTCATCCATTGAGAAACACACTCATGGTTTTGACTTACAGTACATTTGTGATATGGAATATTTGGTATTAAGAATACAGGTTCTGGCCTGAGAACATGTGGATTTCTGTGATTTAGCTCTTAAGAGCAAGATAACCCTTAATATATTCTAAAAGTATCCATTCCTTTGTATTTCCATTTGTAAAATGAGGGAAAGAGCTTAAACTAGAGTTTAGTTGCCTTTCATATATATATATATATATATATATATATATATATATATATATATATGTGTGTGTGTGTGTGTGTGTATTTAATATATAATGAATAGTGATAGATGAATGAATAATAGATTCATTATTCAGAGTTTAGTCACCTTTCATGTCATATATATGTGTATGTGTGTGTGTGTGTGTGTGTGTGTATTAGTGATAACTACAAATGTCATAACCCTACACATATTCCAATTGGATCGATTTAGTGTTGTTCTTAATGTTCAATGGCTGAGCAATGGGATTAGATAAACTAACAGGCAGCTCATTCCTGGAAAAAGGTGATTTGTGTTCTCTGACTTTAAAATATATATATATATATATATATATATATATATCAATACAGTTGTTCATTATGGGGTCATAATACACACCCTAGAATCCAAATACTATCTAATAAATCCAGTATCAGGGATGAGAAACTGCCTGTTGAGCTGTTGATCAGCTGAGTCCAATAGACTATCAAAACAATACATTCTATTACCATTGCCTTTGGCTGCCTCTCAGAATTCAAAGGGAAAACTCTATTGCTGAAAATACCAACAAACTTCAGAAAAAGCACTTGAAGCAGCCAAGCCAGAAGTGATCTAACAACGTCCTCTTTGAGGGTTGCCTCCCCCATCATCAGAAAATGCTGAGTTACATGCCAAAGGAGACAATCAATTTGTAGGTCTACCCATCACGAAAGCCAATGAATCATATTTACCAACTAATGTGATGCCATCACTGTACAATAATAAATATTTATTTGAAGGATAAGAAACAGCTTTGTAATTATACTTAAGGATTGCTCAGCAGGAAACTAACGGCTTATTCTACAAACTAACTACTCATGACTAGAGACTTCATGTACCTCTTACTACCTTTTCCCTAAACCAATATAATTGAAAACTGCATTCTCAATACTTATAACCACAGATAATATTTTCTCTAACTTCTCTTCAAAGAAGCTTCTTGTTTCAACAAATAGGATTTCAGAGATCCACAATTGGTCAAAATGCAGAATCCATCGACAATCCACACTCGACTGAGACATTTTCAATAAACCCTCTACTGACAGCTAAGGGAAAACTGAAGGAAAGAAGGTAGAAAAGTTCTAAGGGCCGAGGGATCAGACCACTGTCAGCTGGACAAGTGGTTTTAAACCTTCTTAGTGTTGTGACCCTTTAATACAATTCCTCATGGTGTGATGATCCCCAACCATACAATCTATCTTGTTGCCACTTTATAACTGTAATTTTCCTACTGTTATACATAATGTTATAAGTAATGTAAGTATTTGATATGTAGGATATCTGATAGGTAAACTCAAAGGATTTTTGACCCACAAGTTGATTACCACTGTTATAGACAGCGTTTCTTAGATAGGACATGAAAGTTACACACATGAAATCTCTTCAATATAGTTGATTAAACAAAACTTAAATAACAAAATGCCACTTGACATCCCAACGTGGGAGGAGAAAATATCACAAGATCTCACCCTTAGGTGAAGAACTATAGAAATCTTTCTTTGGACTTTTGATATTCTGTTTCCTTATTTGGTCCATATATTTTTCTTTAATACACCACCTATAGAACTTAGCAGAGAGATAATCTTCATTTGTATAAAGCATGTGTTTACCTCATTTGCTGGATTAAGCCTACCTCTATTCACTGTCTTTGTAATTATTAGTACTCAGTAAATATGTTGTAATAAATAAATGATGATCTCATTAAAATCTAAATGACATTTAATATTTAATTCTACACTATTAAAAACCCACTATAAAAGTTAAATAATATTAGAATTATGATGAATCTACAAAATATCTGATACTATGTCCTTCTCAAACTATTATGTGCTGGAACTTTCACAAATATTTTTAATAGCTTAGAATTAACTTTGGAAGATGAGTTTTCTGTGCCCCAAAAGTTGCCTGAAATCACTCAGGAAGAAATGAGAGCTGAAAATAAAATTGAAATTTGATGATGCATACAGGGTTCCCTCATTTAAGTTGTTCCCAACATTCCCTCCCTTTTAGGAAGTCACTTGCTACATGTGATCTTCGTTTTCCCAGGACTACACAGCCCTTACTCAGTTTTCTCCCCTACCTTGACTCACTTCTTCTTCTTGACTCTACTTTCATTCTTGTACTCTGAAACAAATATAATGTCATGTATATAAATACAAAACATATATGAATTCGGAATGCAGTATGATGCATTTCCTTTATTGCTTGGCCCAAAGTGTTTCAATAAAAAGAATGGAGGGCAGCCGGACTGAAATTTTGTGTTTAGATAATCTAAAAGGTACTCTATTCAGAACTTTCATCAATTATAATCTCATTTCAAAATCAATTTGTCTCTAGAGTCCTTTTAATATTTGTAATCACGGAACATTTACATGGCTATCATGGGCATTGTACTAGAAAAATAAACCTAAAAGCTAGAAAAATATAAAAAATCTTCTATTAACTACCATACGCATAATAAATTTATTTTTGAAATGACCTAAAATAATATATTTTTAAAGTAGATGCATTTGAATATTTGAACGTGAAAAAACTGAATGCTGCAGTGGATTTTTTTAACCCATTGGAAATGTTTAAATATATCATATTTCTGCAGGTTTCCAAAAATGTAACTTCTCAGACAAAGGTTACAATGGCTTTTTTTGTTTTTTTATGGAACAGCTAAAATCTTAAGAGATCTTTTCAACTCCATGTAAACTTGATTAACTTATGTATAGTTTTTAACATTACAAAAGTGAAATCAGGCTGGTGAAGCATAAGCCAGGTTTTCAAGATGCTACAGACTCTCCTGGAGAATGAAGCCCAGGCTCTGTGACCAGAGCTTTAGATCCAACAAGAGGATCAGTTTTCATAACTCAGCAATATGGAAAGTCAATATACTGTCTCCCTTTGCTCTTTATGGAAACTAATATGGAAATAAGACCTCCCCATTGATTTCATATAAAAAGTAACATAACCCAAGTTATTAAATCTCTAAATAAATGACGTTGCTCAAGTATTTTAGAAACTATTATGACATTGAAATTCTTACAGACAGAACCTTTGATGTGTTGAGAAGAGAAACCTTAAATGAATAGGGGAAAGAAGAATAATATTTATTATCATACATAGTTTATAAGTATTGATGACAATTTTCTACAAATATGCCTTGAAAGAGTATAAAATTCATCACATGGTTGGCTGCTTTATAAAATAAAGCCATAAGAGCTCATAATTGAAGCGCTCAGACCATAAGAATAGCAGCAGTGTTTAGACATTTCAATATGTATTTGTTCATCTTACAAAAGTAATCCAGTTTATCTATACAATAATGATGAATTATTTATAAATTTGAACCTTGAAACATATTCATTCTTTCACACATACAGTAAAAAAAAAAAAAGGAGATGGTAGCCACATTAGAAACTTCCTCTTCATTACCACTCAGACCCACAAAAAGACCCTTAAATCACTGCATATGTCCTTTAAAATCTCAGATGTATTGACTGTGAATATTTGAAGCAGTCAGACATGGTCTATTGCTATCCTACATTTTGTACATGAAACTACTGTATCCACTGAGTTTAAAAAGCTGTGGCAGGTAAAAGCCTCCATCCAGTGAGTTCCCTGCCCACTGCACCACAGAGCTCTTTACCCCAAGTAGCTTGATGAGAGTTTGAGAGCCAGCTACAATGAATATAATCTGAATCGACTCGGAAAGAAACATCCATTTGGATAGACAATGTGTTCTTTGTGAGACAGTGTCCCGACATGACTGAAATAGAAATGCGAAGTTATAAAGAGAAAAAGAGCATGCAGGTTGTTACTCCAGAAAAACACTGAGCCAATCTGAGCTTTCCTTTGCAGTGGTATAAAAGTAACAATTCTCCTTAAATATCTCCTATTAAACACGATATATTCAAGGACATACACGATTACAACATAGCATATAGAATGAATCATTCATCACATGGTCTGTACATAGAGAACATTTAAAAGTCTAAGGCAAAAGGACAAATAGAACTGTAGCACTCGAATGAAAGCTAAACATACTAAATATCAAATTTCCAATCCAGGGAGGCCAATATTGCTTGTGCTATCATCCAGTGTTCACATCCCAAGGATATACAGGTGTTCTATCGACTGGTAATGACAACAAAAATCCATATACAAAAATTATAAGAGTGCTTTACTGGAATTCTAAGCAAGAATAAAGCCTCAAAGACCATAACTTGAATGCAAATTTATTTAAAGCCAGTGAAGCAATGCATGAATGGTATATACAAACTTTTAAAATATGTGTGCCTTAACTGACCGTGACGACACCTTCTCCACTGTCTCCTCCACAGGCCAAGTGTGATTGTCTATCAGGCGCAAGATGGCTTCAAAGTTTTCAAAAGGCTTAACAGTCTATTCTTGCTCCTGTCACCCTGAAGGTTTATGTACGGTAGTACCACACAAAAATATAGCAAGACATTCGTAGTGTCCTGAGAGAGTTTCAAAGTTGTTTCTAATAAAATATCAAGTCCTTTTTGATATTTTCTGAATATATATTTTTACAGCTGTAAGATGTATTGTCAAACCTAGCTTAGGGAAGAACAGCTCAATCAAGAATGTTACCCAAAAAATGAATAAGAAAAAAAATCATAATATTTGCTTATATACAAACAGCATAAACATCATACTATGTAACACAAAGTTTCTGAAGAAAAAAACTTTGTATTTAAAATGCAGAATCATCCAGAAAGTTCATCAAGAGCATTTAATCTCGAATATATTGACAAAGTCATTTCTACTCCTAATCCCCTTTGTGGAAATGGAGCCTACATTAGTTAATAATCCCTTAGAAGTCAAAAACAAACGAACTAACACCCAGTCTTCAGAAATAGGCCAAGTTCATGCTGTCTCCAAGTAAGCAGGATCAAAAACATACAATGATGACAAACATTGCACGTGTTCTGGGAAAATGCAAATTACTTAGAATGATTTTTTTTTTAAGGAAAAAGAAAATTAAGGAGACAATTTCAAGTCCCTCAATTTACTCACCAGTTTCCCAGATGCAGGGTTAGTAACAAGAATATCAACCTCACTCCTCTAGTTTGACTCCACAGGAGGGAAGGAGAGAAAAGGAAGACTTTCCCAGAACCCATCAGGTCGCTTTTATGATCCTTTCTCCACTAGCTCAGTCCCCAAGCGGAGTTTGCCTCACACCTCAGCAGCAGCACAGTGAGTACAAGGAATGTGCATAGGCAGTACACCTCCGAAGCAGGTAGGATGCGACTCCCAGCAGAACTGAGCTGAGAAGCCAATCAGACAGGATGGATGCGGCATAAATTATCTCAAAAGGAGTTGGACCAATCAGCGTTCCAGAAAGGCGGGGTTTTCCATACTAGAAATCAAGCCCAGTGGGGAAAAGGGCTTGGTTTTTTGTAAAAGAAAAATAAACCTCTTCTCCGTCCCAGCCCCTGAGAAACATTTGTGTGGCCTTGAGAGTCAGGCTCCCAAGAGAACCAGGGCTTCTCTCGCTGCCCGGCGATTCCATATCGGAGCCACTACCTCTTCCCTCTCATTGGCTAGCAATCGCTTATTTACTTGTTTATTTTATTTTATTTTTCTTAATTTGTCTTCACAGAGAGCCCCTGGAAGTGTCCCTCTGTGGACAAAGCCTTACTCTGCGCTGGCGAAAATCCTGTTATTATTATTTTTTTTTGATTAATTAGTGTTACAAATTTTGATTCCGGACAGTGTCTTGTTTCTCTTTGTAGACATAGGACCTGACACAATGCCCTACACAAATGAGCTCTCTGGAGCTGAGGAATGTAAAACTCAGTAAATGAATGAGCAGGCTGGACTCATTCCGGTTAAGCACGTTTCCGTCCCCCACCCCCTCCCACTGCCTGCGTTCTAGTGTGCCGGTTTGCAATGTACATCTCTCATCAGTCGCTGGGAAAATGACAGTAATGAAGAATATCAGGCAAGTCCTCTCTTATTTTACAAACACAAAACCCATGAAAATTGATTGCGCTAGCTCCTTCAGTCAAAGGCGTTGTAACATTTGACAAGGATGATCTTGTTGTGTTACCCCTGCCCAAGCGCATTTCATTTGCATTTGTGGAGCTCCTGTGCTTGGTTCCTAACTTCAGAGGCTCTGCTTTGAGTTCTCAACCGAGAGCCCAAGGGTTGCCATGGCAACCAGAAAGCCTCTGGCAGCTGGAACAACTGTACTGCAAAGACCCGTGGCTGTGGAGAAGCAGGCTCAGTGCCCAGCCATCTTCTGCCTTTACGCCTTGCTAAATCCGTGCTTCCCAGGGATGTCGCCCAAGGATGGGGTCCTAGGCTGCATCATTAATCACTCCACACCACCTGGAATCGCCCAAATTCAGAAATGAAGTGAAATGTACCATGTACTCACGTGAGAAGCAAACAGTTCAAAGCAAAAGTAACAGTGCTTGTGCTTGCCAGGCGGTAAGGGAACTGTTGCTACCATAGCCACTGAAATCCATTAAAGAAACACGATGAGCATGGCAGACTAGAGACTGATTGACTTTCTCTCTTTGTCTCTTTTCCTTCCTTTCTTCCTTTCTTTCATGTTGCTCAGAATATCATATATTGCTGTATTTTTTCTTCTTTTTGACTCGCCGTCATCAGAAAATGTGTATTGACCTTCCTTGTTCCTTTTCTCTTACTCCACACTATTTAGCATTTTTCTCTTCCATAAAGTATGTTAATTAAAGCAGCCCACATCTAATAATTCACATACCAACTAAAGTACGTTATAACAGATTCTAAAGTGCCTGCATTTAGGTGGTCCATGACGTCAATGTAAATCTAAGGTTTCCTTTTTTTCTGTCAATTAACAGTGTTTGTGAAGGATTACTTAATTGCTTCACAGGATGCACACACAAATTCAAGAATCTGATTAGCCAGTACAGCAGGAATTAATTCACTTCTAGTACAGAATTGAGAGCAAATAGCTTTCTGGTTACTCCTTGCATTTGGCTAATATTAAATGGGTTTTCTCCACATTTTATGAAATTATGGTACCATCTAATGCTCTACAACAGTAACCTTCTCCTGTCCTATCAATAACTTTCAAAATGTATTTCTCTTCTTCTCATATCTGACTGGAAGGCTCTAGCAGCAGATATAAGAAATGAATTGAAAGGAAAGGTGAAGGGTGTCTCCTTGGATAGTAAGAAGTGACTTAAATTCACAAAACAGAGAGTTACAATGATGAGACTTTTCTGTGTTGTCCAAAATATGATGTTTCTAATATGTGCCGAGGTATTCTTCTCAAAACTCTTACCATCTATAACTACAATGGCTAATTCCAGTTCACTCTAAAATAGACAAAATAGATGTAAGTGCTTTGCAACCTGAAAAAGAAGAAAGGCATAAGTTTACGTGTTGGCTACCATTTGGCAACTCTGTTTCTCCTTCTGGACAAGTTAAGATAGCCATACAAATATGGTAACTGTGGCTCTGAAAAAAAATCCAAAAGGAAGTACTGTACCCATCAATAAAATGCCTGGATCTCAGGAGCACATACTTAGGAAGAACAGGCCATATGTCCCAGTGACTCAAGTCTAGAAGGTGCAAAATGACTATGAATGCAGGACTAGAGAGAGACCACTGTGGGGTTTCTTTTCACTTTGGGACAATTTGCTCACAAGAGATTCGATAATGCTGGCAGGCATTTTTCCTTGTTGCACTTGTGGAGTGAAGAAAGGTAGAGTGGGTTATTGAATGTTAGTAAATAGATTCTAGTATTACTTTTTGTTGTTGTATACTCTGAAATAGACAAAACCTCCTCCTAGATGAAGATTTCAAATGTGAAATCTCAGAAGTGCCAAGGAGAAAAAGGATTTTGCTATGAGCAAACAAAGTGGGTAAATAGACTTGACCACAGTTATAAATATTTTTTGTTAACTGTCATTAAAGTCATGCTTATGTTATATAATCTTCTGAATGACTGAGTCACAGCCATTTCTGGTTTATTTTGTGTGCAATTATCTACAAGTATCATTCAATGTGTTTTGAGGATATTTCACTTCTGAGGTCATCACCATTTTCCTATCCACTAATCATGCATTTTATTTTCTAACAAAAGGACACAAAAAATAAAAACAAACTAAACAACAACAAAAATTGCTTAAAAAAGAGTTACCTATATTAAAGTTTATTTTTAAATTGGATATTTTATTTATTTACATTTCAAATGTCATCCCCTTTCCCAGTTTCCCCTCTGGAAACTCCAATCCAAACATCCCTTCCATTGCTTCTATGAGGATGCTCCCCCACCCACCCATCTGATCCCACCTCACTCCCCTGGCATTGCCCTACATTGGGGCAACAAGCCTTCACAGGACCAAGAGCCTCTCCTCCCACTGATGCCTGATAAAGACTTCCTCTGTTACATATGTGGATGGGGCCATGGGTCACTCTATGTGTACTCTTTGATTGGTGGATTAGTCCATGGGAGTTCTGGTTGGTTGATATTGTTGTTTTTGCTATGGGGTTGTAAACTCTTTCAACTCCTTCAGTCCTTTCTCTAACTCCTTCATGTGCTCAATCCAATAGTTAGCTGGGAGTATACACCTCTGAATTTGTCAGGCTCTAGCAGAGCCCCTTAGGAAACAGATATATCAAGATCCTATCAGCAAGTACTTCATAGCATACTCAAGGGTGTCTGAGTTTGGTGTCTGTATGTAGGATGGATCCCCGGGTGGGGCATTCTCCGGATGGTCTTTCCTTCAGTATCTGCTCCATACTTTGTCACCATATTTCCTTTAGACTGGAACAATTCTGGGTTAAAAATTTAGAGATAATTGGGCCACCCACTTATATAATGAACAAAATCAGAACATAAACATGAGCCCAGGCTGTATCATTCAGCAAAATTCTCAATTACCATAGATGGAGAAACAAAGATCTTCCATGACAAAACCAAATTTACACAATATCTCTCCATAAAACCAGCCCTTCAAGGAATAATAGATGAAAAACTCCACCACAAGGAGGGAAGCTACAGACAAGAAATAAGGAAGAAAGTAATCTTCTTTCAACAAACCCACAAGAAGGTACCCACGTAATTCCAGCTCTAACAACAAAAATAACAGGGAACAACAATCACTGTTCCTTAATATCTCTTGACATCAATGGACTCAGTTCTCCAATAAAAAGACATAGATTAAGACACTAGTTACAGAAAAAGGACCCAGCATTTTTGTATATACAGGAAACACACCTCAGTGACAAAAATAAACTCTAGCTGAGAATAAAAGGCTAGACAATTTTTTCCAAGTAAATTGTCCCAAGAAAAAGCTCAAGTAGCCATTGTAATATTGAATAAAATCAACTTTTAGCCAAAAGTTATCAAAAATGAGAAGGAAAGACACTTCACACACATCAAAAGAAAGAGCTAACAATATGAACGCTCAATTATGAACATCTATGCACCAAGTGCAAGGGCACCTACATTCATAAAAGAAACATTATTAAAGGTCCAAGCACACATAAAAATACATGCAATAATAGTGGGAGACTTCAGCACACCACTTTCATCAATGGACAGATCATGGAAACAGAAACTAGACAGAGACACAGTAAATCTAACAGAAATTATGAACCAAATGGATTTAACAGATGTCTATAGAACATTTCATCCTAAAATATAAGAATATACCTTTCTCTCAGTAATTCATGGTACCTTCTCCAAAACTGACCATTTCATCGGTCACAAAACAAATCTAAACAGATACAGGAAGATTGAAATAATCCCATGCATTTTATCAGATTACCACAAAGGCTGGTCTTCAATGACAGCAAAAACAACAGAAAGCCCACATACACATGGAATCTGAACAATGCTCTACTCAATGATATCTTGGTCAAGGAAGAAATACAAAAAGAAATTACAGACTTTTGAGAATTTAAAGAAAATGAAGGCACAACATAACCAAACTTATGGTACAGAATGAAAGCAGTGCTAAAAAGAAAGCACATAGCTCTGAGTGCCTCCAAAAAGAAAATGGAAAGTGTATACACTAGGAGCTTGACAGCACAACTAAAAGCTCTAGAACAAAAAGAAGCAAATACATCGAAGAGGAGTAGATGGCAGAAAATAATCAAACTCAGGACTAAGGTCAAGCAAGAACTAAAAAGAACTATACAAAGAATCAACAAAATCAGGAGCTGGTTCTTTGAGAAAATCACCAAGATCGAAGAACACTTAGCCAGACTAACCAAGGGCACAGAGACAGTATTCAAGTTAACAAAATCAAAAATGAAAAGGAAGAAATACAAAAGAAACTGAGGAAATTCAGAAACTCATCAAACCCTATTATAATAGACTATAATAAACAAAACTGAAAAATCTGGATGAATTGGACAATTTTCTAGACAGATGGCAGATACCATACTTAGATCAGGATCAGATAAACCATTTAAATAGACCCATTACCCCTAAAGAAAGAGAAGCAGTCATTAAAAGTCTTCCAAGCAAAACAAGCCCAGGACCAGATCGGTTTAGTGCAGAATTTTATCAGCTCTTCAAAGAAGACCTATACCAATACTCTTCAAACTATTTAACAAAATAGAAAGAGAAGGAACACTACCCAAATCGTTCTTTTAACACACAATTATGCCTACACCTAAACCACACAAAGACCCAACAAAGAAAGTGAACCTCAGAACATTTTCCCATATAAATATCAATGCAAAGATACTCAATAAAATCCTTGCAAATCAACTCCAAGAACACATCAAAATGGTCATTCACAATGACCAAGAAGGATTCATCCCAGGATGCAGGGATGTTACAATTCATGGAAATCTATCAATGTAATCTACTATATATACTAACTCGAAGGGGGAAAAAAAAAACATCATCTCATTAGATGCTGAGAAAGCATTTGACAAAATTCAACATCCATTCATGTTAAAAGTCTTAGAAAGATCAAGAATTCAAGGCCCATACCTAGACATATTAAAAGCAATATACGGAGTACCAGTAATTAACATCAAACTAAATGGAGAGAAACTTGGATCAATCCCACTAAAATCATGGACTCGACAAGTCTGTCCACTCTATCCCTTCCAATTCAATGTAGTGCTAGGAGTCCTAGCCAAAGCAATTAGACAACAAAAGAAGGTCAAAGGGATAAAAATGGGAAAGGAAGGGGGCAAAATATCACTTTTTGCAGATGATATGATAATATACTTAAGTGCCCCCAAAATACCACCAGAGAACTCCTATAGATGATAAATAACTTCAGCAAAATTGCTGATATAAAATTAATTCAAACAAATCAGTAACTTTCCTCTACTCAAAGGATAAACACACAAGAAAGAAATTAGGGGAAAAGAAACCCTTCACGATAGTCACAAATAATACAAAATACTTCGGTGTGACTCTAACCAAGCAAGTGAAAGATTTATATGACAATAATTTCAAGTATCCGAAGAAAGAAATTGAAGATCTCAGAAGATGTAAAGATCACCTGTGCTCATGGATTGACAGGATTAATATAGTAAAAATGGTCACCTTGCCAAAAGTATTCTACAGATTCAATGCATTCCCTATCAAAATTCCAAATCAGTTCTTCATAGAGTTAGAAAGAGCAATCTGCAAATTCAGTTGGAATAACCAAAAAACCCATGATAGCAAAAACTATTCTCAACAATAAAAGAACTTCTGAGAAAATCACCATTCCTAACCTCAAGATGTATTATAGAGCAATAGTGATAAAAACTGTATGGTATTGGAAGAGAGATAGGCAAGATCAATGGAATAGAATTGAAGACCCAGAAATGAGCCCACACACCTACTGTAACTTGATCTTTGACAAAGGTGCTAAAAACATCCCATGGAAAAAAGCATTGTCAACAAATGTAGCTGGCTCAACTAGCAGTCACCTTGTAGAAGAATGAAAATAGATCCATTTTTATCTCCTTGTACAAAGCCCTTGTCCAAGTCGATCAAGGACATCCACATAAAACCAGATACACTCAAACTAATACAAGAAAAAGTGGAGAAGAGTCTTGAACACATGGGTAAAATTTTCTGAACAGAACATCAATGGCTTATGCTCTAATACCAGCAGTTGACAAATGGGAACCCATAAAATCTCAAAGCTTCTGTAAGGCAAAGTAAACTCTCAATAGAACAAAATGGCAACCAGCTGATTTGGAAAAAAAACTTTACCAATCCAACATCTGATAGAGGGCTAATATCCAATGTATACAAAGAACTCAACCAGTGAGACTAAAGAGAACCAAACAAACCTATTTTAAAATGGAGTACTGAACTAAACAAAGAATTTTTAACTGAGGAATACTGAATGGCCTCGAAGCACCTAAAGAAATGGTCAATATCCTGAGTAATCAGGGAAATGCAAATCAAAAACATCTCTGAGATTCCACCTCATATCAGTCAGAATGGCTAAGATAAAAACTCATGTGAAAGCAGATGCTTGCCAGGGTTTGGAGAAAGAGGGACACTCCTCCATTGTTGGTAGTATTGCAAGTTGGTAAAACACTCTGGATATCAGTCCTGCAGTTCCTCAGAATGTTGGACATAGTACTACCTGAAGACACAGCTATAGCACTCCTGGGCATACACCCAAAGATGCCCCAACATATATCAAGGACACATATTCCACTGTGTTCATAGCAGCCTTATTTATAATAGCCAGGTGCTGTAAAGAAACCAAATGTCCTTCAATAGAGGAAAGGATAAAGAGTAAATGTACAATACAACGGAGTACTATTCAGCTATTAAAAACAATGACTTCATGAAATTCTTAGGCAAATGGATAGAACTAGAAAATATCATCCTGTGTGTTGTAACCCAGCCACCAAAGAACACACATGGTATGCACTCAATGATAAGTGGATATTAGCCCAAAAGCTCGGGATACAGAAGATTTAACTCACAGACCTTATGAAGATGAAGAAAACGGAAGAGCAAAATGTGGTTGTGTTAGAAGGGGTAACAAATTCTCATGGGAGGTAGAGGGTGGGAGGGACTTGGGAGTAACCGAGGAGGGGAAGGGGCAAAAGGAAAAGTAAAGAAAGGAGATATGGAATTAGTCTTGTTGGCCAACAACTATACAGCATGGGGCATAACATGAAGTATGGCTGATATAACCAATAAAACTCCATTGTTTAATACTGATTTATCTCTCCCAAGATCTATAAGTTGCAAATTGTTCCTTGTTTAAGACATTGTGTCTACTTCCCCCATTTCTGTCCTGGAAATCTGTCTGTTTTGAACCTGTACAGTTCTTATGTGTACCCTCATAGTCTCCTTAAAGTCCTCACATGCACCACTCCTTTTGAGTATGGAGCACACTGTTTCCTTGGAATCATACATCATCTCCAGCTCTGTAACCTTTTGTCTTCTCTTCTATATAGATCCCTGACTTTTGAGGGGAAGGGTTTGTTAATGATAACCCATTTAGACCCATTTAGGCCTTAGTACTGAAAAGACTCTGACTTTCTGCATATTGTCAACTGGGTGTCTGTGTGTTAATTACCATCTGCTACACAAAAGAAGCTTCAAACCTAAAGAGGGCTAAATGATCTTCCGATTTTATTTTTCTGGAGGTTCATAGCATAAAATAACTTCTAATGATATATTAGAATGCAAATGTTTTCTTTATTCTCTACATATGATATATACTTATACCTACCACATACCTATTAATATGTATTAACATATTAATTAATGAATGTATTAATTAATGTGCATTAATATGTATTATATACATATTTAGGCATAGTGACTCTCAACTCATAATCATATGACCTTTTATTTTAAGAGGTTTGAGGGTTGTTTCTGGTTTTGGAATTACTTTAGAATAAAACTTTTGATGTACCTACAGGTAAAATAACATAGGTTAAACACTGGACCTAATGGATTAAGAATTATAAATAATAGCCACGTAAAATTTTATACATCAGAATTTGAGAGCCATAGCCATTACATCATGCTGCAAAATGACTAGTGATGACTAGTGTAAAAGTAACTTTTTATTCACCTGATATAATTATCCTCTCAGAGGCTTTCTGCTGAATAGCCTAACCCTTTTTTGTCCTTTCAGAACTCTGGACAGCTCACTCAGCTCAGCTGTTCTAGCTAAAATCTCCTCTCCAAACTGACTGATTCAAATTGTCTTCTCTGAGATTCTGACTGAATTTTCTCCATGTCCTCAAAGCCTGGCAATCTATAGTCTTATGACTACTTCTAATTCTTTGGCTGGTTCACCTGCAACTTGTAAAACAGTTTCAGTAAAATCTCTCTCTCTCTCTCTCTCTCTCTCTCTCTCTTTCTCTCTCTCTCTCTCTCTCTCTCTATATATATATATATATATATATCCCTCTTCCTCTATCTTTCTCTTTCTCCCTGCCTCCCTCTGCCTCCCTTCCTGCCCTGTTCTCTTTCCTTTTATAATTAATTTTTAACACATTACAATTTCATTGCCCCATGCGTGATCTCCTACCAACCCACTCTGGCAAACCCCTTCTCATATTAACCCCCCTCCCTTCTCCTCAGAGAAGGAGAAGCCACCAATGGGTACCACCACAACTTGGAACATGGAATCCCAGCAGGAGTAAGCACCTCCTCTGCCCAGCCAGGCAGTCCAGACAGGAGAAGGGTTTCCAATGGCAGGGAACAGAGTCAGAGGCAGCCTCTGTTCTAATTGTTAGGGGACTCACATGAAGAGCAAGCTGCATATCAACTACAAATGTGATTGGGGCTATGTCCTGCTCCTGTATGCTCTTTGGTTGGTGGTTCAGTCTCTGTGAGCTACCATAAGCCGAGGTTAGTTGACTCTGTAAGTATTCTTGTTATATCCTTGAACACTTAGGCTTGCTCAATTCTATCCCACACTTTTCCACACAACTCCCTAAGCTCCACCTGAAATTAGGTGTGTGTTTGTGCATCTGCTTCCATCAACTGCTGAATGAAAACTTCCAGGAGACAGTTATACTAGGTTCCTATCTGTAAGTATAGCAGAGGAGCGTTAATAGTGTCATTTTTTTTCTTCCATGGAATTTATCTCAAGTTGGGCCAGTCATTGGTTGGCCATTCCCTCAGTCTTTGCTCCATCTTTATCCCTGCTCATCTTTCTGGCAGGAACTAGTTTGGATGGAAAGTTTTGTGGGTGAGTTGATGCCTCCTCCTTCCACTGGAAGACGTGCCTGGCTACAAAAGGTGTTTATATCCTTCTGTATAAACTTCTGTTTTTATATCCCCTGCAGCTCAAAAATCTTAGCTAGAGTCATCCCCATAAGCTCCCCATAAATTCCCCCATCCCTAATCTCCACCTGGTTCAAGAGATATCTCTCACTGATCTCCATTCTCACTCCCAGTCCTTTCCTACCCACTTCCCTCACACATGATTGTCATTGCCATAGTCTTCCTTACCCCCTCTCCCACCCAGTTAACTCTCTCCATTAACATCTGATAACTATTTTGTTTCCCCTTCTGAGTGAGAATCACACATCTTCCCTTGAATCCGCCTAATTATCCAGTTTCTTTAGGTCTGTTGAGTAGCATGTTTATTTTCCACTTTAAGGCTTATGTTCAATTATAAATGAGAACATACCATAACTGTCTTTCTATATGTACTCTTATCTTTCCTTATTGAGGATGGATACTATCTACTTCTATCTATTTGCCTTCAATTTTCAAGATATCTTTTTTAAAACTAGCTGAATAGTATTCCTTTGTTTAGATGTACCATATTTTCTTTCCCTTCTTCAGTTGAGGGACATTGGGTTGTTTCCAGCTTCTGGCTACCATGAATAAAGCTGCTGTGAACATAGTTGAGCAAATGTCACTATAGTATAGTGGGGCATTGTTTGAGCTAATACCAATATTCCTCAAACTATTTTACAAAATAGAAACTGAAGGAACATTGGTAAAATCACTCTGCGAGGCTACAGTCACCTTGATACTGAAATTCTTTAAATACTCAACAAAGAAATAACTTAAGACCAATTTCCCTTGTAAACATTGATTCAAAAATACCCAATAAAATGCTTTCGAACTGAATCCAAGAACACATCAAAAGCATTATCCTTTATGACCAAGTAGGATTCACACCATGGATGCAGGGAAGGTTCAATATATGAAAATTCATCACTGTGATCCACTTGTACAATAAGAATATCAAGCATCAGAAGAAAATTTTGAGGAAGATACCCAAGATGGAAAGATCTCCCATGCTCATGAATTGGTCAAATTAGCACAGTAAAAATGGCCAAGTTACTAAAGGCAATCTACAGATTCAATGCAATTCCCTTTAAAAATTCAACACAATTAGTTATAGCACATGAAAGACCAATTCTTAACTTCATATGAAAAACAAAACAAAACAAAACAAAACAAAAACAAAACAAAACAAAAACCACAAAAATATCTCAAGATAGCTAAAGCATCCTGAACAATAAACAATAAAAGAACTTCTGGGGGTTTCACCATCTCTGATTTCAAGCTATACTACAGAATAATAGTAATAAAACTTTCTGGTACTGGCATAAAAATGGACAGGTTGATCAATGGAATAGAGTTGAAGACCAAGAAATAAATCTATACACCTATGGACAGTTGATATTTGACAAAGAAAACAAAACCAAACAATGGAAAAATAAAAGCATCTTTAACAAATAATTCTGGCTTAACTGGATGTCTGCCTGTAGAAGAATGTAATTATACTCATGTTTATCACCCAGCACAAAAGTCAAGTCCAAGTTAATCAAAGTTCTCAACATAAAACTGAACATACTAAATCAAGTAGAAGAGAAATCAGAGATCTCTCTTGTATTCATTGGCACAGGAAACAAATACCTGAACAGAAAACTAATAAATAGCTCAGGCCCTAAGATTAGCAATTAATAAATGCAACTTCATGAAACTGAAAGTTTTGCAGGTCAAAAGACACCATCAACAGGACAAAACAACAGCCTACAAATGGAAAATGAACATCAACAACCCTACATCCAACATAAGACTAATATCCAAGATATGTAAGGAACCCAAGAAATTAGGCATCAACAAGCCAAGGTACCCATTTGCCCTGATTTCTTAAATCACTTCAATATTCTGAGGTTCTTCTGAAAGATGGATGAATCCTTGTTGTAGTAAATATTTAAAAAAAATCTCTATCATCCTGCACTATTCCTGGCTCCAGGGGGCCACAGGGGGCAGCTGCAGGATATTTTCATCTCAGTCAACAAAGCTTCCCACTTGCTAAGCTCCCAATCTCTATCCCAAGCTGCTGCTGGCTACTGTCTGAGCCATCTTGCTAATCTCTTGATGAGGACTCTGTTCACATTCCCAGCATCTGTCCCCTGTGGTTATAGTCACAACTTCCAGCTACCCATTAAAATCAAAACTCAATAAGCTTGTAATTTAGCAATCAGATTTATAAACTGCCTACCTAGATAAGACAAATTGTCCTGTAAAAATTCATCCCTTGATAATGAATTTGTAACTACATGTGGCCCTTTAAGGCCACTAAGATCTGGGTTGTCCTTTTCTGCCACCATCTTGGTTCTTTTCTTCTCCTCTCTTCTGTCTTACAAAAACTCTGTCCCCACCTTAATTTTTCACTGCCCAATCACAGGCCTTGCCTTATCTTGAACCTGTCTTCACCTGCATAAAGACAATTTACACTTCATTCTCTCTATCTAATTTTAAAAAAAAACTGGAAAATATGATCCTGAGTGAGGTAACCCAATCACAGAAAAACACACATGGTATGCATTCATTGATAAGTGGATATTAGCCCAAATGCTTGAATTACCCAAGATGCACAGAACACATGAAACTCAAGGATGACAAAAATGTGGATGCTTCACTCCTCCCTTAAAAGGGCAACAATAATACCATTAGGAGGGGATAGGGAGGTAAAGTTTAGAATAGAAACTGAAGGAACACCCATTCATAGCCTGCCCCACTTGTGTCCCATACATATACAGCCACCAAACTAGATAAAATGGATGAAGCAAAGAGGTGCAGGCTGAAAGGAACTGGATATAGATCTCTCCTGAGAGACAAAGCCAGACTATGGCAAATATATAGGTCAATGCCAGCAACAAACCACTGAACTGAGGATGGGACCCCTGTTGAAGGAATCAGAGAAAGGATTGAAAGAGCTGAAGGGGCTTGAGACCCCATATGAACAACAATGCCAACCAACCAGAACTTCCAGTGACTACCCATGGACTGACCCTGGGCTCCAAATTCATAAGTAGCAATGAATAGCCTAGTATGGGCAGCAGTGGATGGGGAAGCCCTTGGCCCTGAATTGTTGGAGGGAGGGAGGTAATGGGGGGGTGATGGGGAGGGGAACACCCACATAGAAGGGGAGGGAAGGGTTTGGGGGATGTTGGCCTGGAAACTGGGAATGGGAATAACATTTGAAATGTAAATAAGACATACACAAATTAATGAAGATGGAGGAATAAAAAAGAAATCTTGCTAGGATACAAGACCTCTTGTAGACTTCTACATCCTGTCGCAGCATCATACCTCACATTGTAGAGTATTTGATTCTCTTACAATATAAGCAAGTAAATATGTTTTCTTTATATTTTAATGGATTCTCATTGTTTACCAAATAAGAACAGAATTATTAAAGTAATAAAGTGTTAATAAATGGAACTCAAATGTAAGCTGAGCACAGCTTTTACCAATTGTTTAACTTACAAAATATATAATACACCTAATACCCAGTCCATCATTTTTGTCAATTAAATAGTACTTTTTGTTATCTATTTTGGCTTAAGGCTTAAAATCTATGTTTTATATCGGCTAACTTGTATATGACCTAAAAACTAATTAAATATGTATTCCCACTGTTAAATAGCCTGATTGGACTATAAGACTATAACTAGTCTTCAACCCCATCAGAATTCTGAGAATGACCAATATTATCTGAAAATATAGAAAGCCAAGTATGGCTTCCTGAACTGAGACAAGTTGAAGAGATAATTGTCTATCAATACAGTCCTCTGTTAGCAACATATAAGAATATCAGTCTTCAGCCTTCTAGCCTAGTATCATCTGACAGATATTAGTAACACCGAATTTTGAAGGAATGATTATTCTGACTTGACAGAGATTATCAGTCAACTTTCTGTGAGTTTGTTGTTTTCTGGACAGTATTTGTCTGTAGATGAAATAGGCAGTTTCTGCCCAGTGTCTACCTAGCCACAGTATATTCCCTCACCTGGAGTATGATGGAAATGGTATGGGAAGGATGCTTAGTTTTTGGATTGGATCCACAAAAGAAGAGCTCATAGTAGCAGGTATGCCTCAACAATAAAAGAATAAATAACATTAAATGTCACATTTTGTGGATTTCTGACGTTTTTGAAAAACATCTAACTATGTGGGTAATCTGTACTAGTGTCCATTAAGTACTCTTAGCTATTTCTAATAAATTACCTTGAAAACACCCTAACAGTAAACTTACAGCCATGAATTTGCTATTTTGCCCTTAATTTTCATGTTTAATCATCTTAGCTCAGTAATATAATCAGTTATCGAACTGGGTCAAAGCCTTGTATTCTTAAATGTATTGTATAGGCACAATACCTACATGAGAGTAACAATATTAATTTTAATTTTATATCAATAAAAATTTGTACCAATGAAAACATTAAATTTGTACTAAATTTGGCAGTACAATCATGTCTAGATAATTTCTCCCTGCCAATTATGACAATTCTAAATTCCCCAGACAGACAACCTCAATACGACCACCTTCAGCTCCCCAAGTCTAGGACATTGGGTTGATGACTCTTTATAACTTCTTCAGGCTGAATATGGGCATTGAGATATCTTGAAGGGAGCTTAGGGAAAATGGGGGAGTTGTTTGGCCTTCAGAAGGCCACCCAACGGTTGTTGAAGTCTCTGATGTCTGCCCTAACTGGATCCAGCTGAAAGTTCCTAAGAGCAGGAGTTCAGGAAGGTCAGTTCAGCATGTCTGACAATGAGAGTTACCAAAGCTGTACATTCTATAGTATATTAATCTCAAAATAAAATCTAGTATCATTGAGATATGTGTATGGATTGTATTAGTCTACGTAGGGTGTACCAACTCTTTAGCATGAAATTCTGTTTTTGATTTATTTTCTTGAATCTAGTTCTTCAGGAGATCTCCCTCTATTCAATCTGATCCACATAGAAATAATATGATCACAAAATTTTAAATCACACCCATTTTGAAAATTAAAACAATTCAAAATAAATTAAGTAAACTAAACAATATTGTATGAATCTACTTTAGGCCTTTTTAATCTATCATGGCAGGAAACCAACCCAATATTCCTGTGGAGTTCACAATAGAAATGATAGGAGCCTTCTGCAGACCAAAATATACCATTTTCTTTAAAGGTCTCTACCTGGAGTGTCAGATGTCCATTCACTAACAACTTTTATAGTATACATATGTTATGCACTCTGCCTGGTGCTACCAATTTCTATTTTCCCCTGTACTAGTTGTGAAATGTGGGCAGAATTTCCTGCATGACTCGGGCAAAATCTTTATATTCCCCTTCTAACTCTGAAAACAATTTAATCACACTTCTATTAATACCTGTCAATAAGAAGCAGCCAGCTTGTCAAACCAGGATTTTAACCCAAAAATATTCCCATGGAGCCCAGATTAGAAAGAATCCGAGTATCCTGTAGACGAAAATATACCATCTATTTGTTAAGCTCTCTACCGGAACTTCAGATCTCCACCCATTAGCAACTTTTATAATATACATCTGTTATGCACTCTGCTTGGTGCTACAGAATTCAGTGGTTTTTTGTTTTTGTTTTTTTTGTTTGTTTGTTTGTTTGTTTTTTTGTTTTTTGTTTTTTGTTTTTTTTTTTTACCTTAGGTCCAAAATTTCCCAAGTGATTCAGACAAATTCTGTATATAAATCTATTCTAAAAGCAAATAAACTAGTCTTTTAATGAAGCCACACGCTTGTGATTTTGACCTAGAGCAGGCTTTTCTTTTCATAGCAGGGTACACTCAACCTCTGTTCCTTTGTTTCAAAGTTGGTGATTGAGTCCATAAGACTCTTCTTTGTGGCATCACCTATTTAACTTTAAAATAAACTATAAAATAAAATAAAATAAAATAAAATAAAATAAAATAAAATAGCAGTCCAGAATGCACCCGGATCTGAAGGGACCAGGTCAAACAGCTCCCTGTACACAAATTCCTTGGGAGGGAGAGATAGACCTTCAGAGGGCAGACATGCCTGGGAAGCCAGAAGAGACTACTCTCTGCCTACATTTCTGACTCTAGAGGAAAACACCTAGCACCATCTGGGACCCCTGTGCACATGAACCCAAGAAAAGGCAGAGCAGACCCTTCTGGTTGCTGCTTTCATGTAGAGCTGAAATGCAGCCCTGGAGAAACGACTTCAGGCCTGAGACCAGAGGTAAGACCAAATTTTCTGCTCCAAGTGACCTGCCTGGTGGATTTAGGACACAAGCCTACAGGAACAAGTGAAAACAAGTAGAGAGGAAAGACTACACGTCTGAAAGCAGAATACTCTGTTCCCATAACTGGCTGAAAGAAAACAGGAAGCAACAATCAGTATTCCTTAATATCTCTCAACATCAATGCACTCAATTCCCCAATAAAAAGACACAGATTAACAAACTGGATACACAATGAGGACCCAACATTTTGCTGCCTACAGGAAACTCACCTCAGAGACAAAGACAGACACTACCTCACAGTAAAAGGCTGGAAAACAACTTTCCAAGCAAATTGTCTGAAGAAGCAAGCTGGAGTAGCCATTCTAATATAGAATAAAATCAATTTTCAGCCAAAAGTCATCAAAAAGGTTAAGGAAGTTAACTTCATATTCATCAAAGGAAAAATCCAACAACATGAACTCTCAATCCTAAATATCTATGCTCCAAATAAAAGGGCACCTACATGCATAAAAGAAACCTTACTAAAGCTCAAAGCACACATTGCACCTCACACAAAAATAGTAGGAGATTTCAACACCCCACTCTCATCAATGGACGGATCATGGAAACAGAAATTAAACAGAGACATAGACAGACTAAGAGAAGTCATGAACCAAATGGACTTAATAGATATTTATAGAACATTCTATCCTAAAACAAAAGAATAGACTTTCTTCTCAACACCTCATGGTACTTTCTCCAAAATTGACCATATAATTGGTCATAAAACAGGCCTTAAAAGATATAGAAAGATAAAAGTAATCCAATGTGTCCTCTCAGACCACCACAGGCTAAAGCTGGTCTTCAATAACAATAAGAAAAAATGCCCACATATACATGGAAGTTGAACAATGCTCTACTCAATGATAGCCTGGTCAAGGAAGAAATAAGGAAAGAAATTAAAGACTTCTTATAATTTAATGAAAACGAAGATACAACATACCCAAACTTATGTGACACAATAAAAGCTGTGCTAAGAGGAAAACTCATAGCTCTGAGTGCCTGCAGAAAGAAACAGGAGAGAGCATATATCAGCAGCTTGACAGCACACCTAAAAGCTCTAGAACAAAAAGAAGCAAATACACCCAGGAGGAGTAGAAGGCAGGAAATAATCAAACTCAGAGCTGAAAACAACCAAGTAGAAACAAAAAGGAATATACAAAAAGTCAACAAAACCAAAAGCTGGTGCTTTGAGAAAGTCAACAAGATAGATAAACCCTTAACCAGACTAACCAGAAGACACAGAGAGTGTGTCCAAATTAACAAAATCAAAAAAGAAAAGTGAGACATATCAACAGAATCAGAGGAAATTCAAAAAAATCATCAGATCCTACTACAAAAGCCTGTATTCAACAAATCTTGAAAATCTGGAGGAAATGGACAATTTCCTATATAGATATCAGATACCAAAGTTAAATAAGGAACAGATAAATCATTCAAGCAACCCCATAACTCCTAAAGAAATAGAAGCAGTCATTAAAAGTCTCCCAACCAAAAGGAGCTCAGGTCCAGATGGGTTCAGTACAGAATTCTATCCAACCTTCATAGAAGACCTCATATCAATACTATCCAAACTATTCCACAAAATAGAAACAGATGAAGCACTACCGAATTCCTTCTATGAAGCCACAATTACTCTTATACCTAAATCACACAATGACCCAAAAAAAGAAAGAGAACTTCAGACCAATTTCCCTTATGAATATCGATGCAAAAATACTCAATAAAATTCTTGCAAACTGAATCTAAGAGCACATTAAAACAATCATCCATCATGATCAAGTAGGCTTAATTCCAGGGATGCAGGGATGGTTTAATATACAGAAAACCATCAATTTAATC
Source organism: Rattus rattus (assembly GCF_011064425.1). Classification (NCBI taxonomy): domain Eukaryota; kingdom Metazoa; phylum Chordata; class Mammalia; order Rodentia; family Muridae; genus Rattus; species Rattus rattus. The sequence goes on from NC_046164.1 coordinate 27,727,606, forward strand.
CACAGTATGAACAAATTGAAAGATAAAAACCACATGATCATTTCATTAGATGCCGGGAAAGCATTTGACAAAGTTCAATACCCCTTCATGATAAAAGTCCTGGAAAGAACAGGAATTCAAGACCCACACCTAAACATAGTAAAAGTCATATACAGCAAACCAGTAGCTAATATTAAACTAAATGGAGAGAAACTTGAAGCAATCCCACGACAATCAGGGCCAAGACAAGGCTGCCCACTCACTCCCTATTTATTCAATATAGTTCTCGATATCCTAGCCAGAGCAATCAGATAACAAAAGGAGATCAAAGGGATACAGATTGGAAAGGAAGAAGTCAAAATATCACTATTTGCAGATGATGTGATAGTATATTTAAGTGATCCCATAAGTTCCACCAGAGAAATACTAAACCTGATAAACACCTTCAGGCAAGTGGCTGGGTATAAAATTAACTCAGATAAATCACTAGCCTTTCTCTACACAAAAAAGAAACAAGCCAAGAAAGAAATTAGGGAAATGACACCCTTCATAGTAGTTACAAATTATATAAAATACCTTGGTGTGATTTTAACCAAGCAAGTGAAAGATTTGTATAAGAACTTCAAGCCTCTGAAGAAAGAAATTGAAGAAGACCTCAGAAGATGGAAAGATCTCCCATGCTCATGGATTGGCAGGATTAATATTGTAAAAATGGCCATTTTACCAAAAGCTATCTACAGATTCAATGCAATCCCCATCAAAATACCAATCCAATTCTTCAAAGAGTTAGACAGAACAATTTGCAAATTCATCTGGAATAACAAAAAACGCAGGATAGCTAAAATTATCCTTAACAATAAAAGGACTTCAGGGGGAATCACTATCCCTGAACTCAAGCAGTATTACAGAGCAATAGTGATAAAAAAACTGCATGCTATTGGTACAGAGACAGGAACTGGATGTAGATCTCTCCTGAGAGACACAGCCAGAATATGGCAAATACATAGGTGAATGCCAGCAGCAAACCATTGAACTGAGAACAGGAACCCTGTTGAAGGATTCAGAAAAAGGACTGAAATAGCTTGAAGGGACTTGAAGCCCCATATGTATAACAATGCCAACCAACCAGATCTTCCAGGGACTAAGCCACTCCCCAAAGACTATACATGGACTGACCCTGGGCTCCAACTGCATAGGTAGCAACGAATAGCCTAGTAAGAGCACCAGTGGAAGGGGAAGCCCTTGTTCCTGCCAAGACTGAACCCCCAGTGAACGTGATTGTTGTGGGGAGGGCGGTAATGGGGAGAGGATGGGGAGGAGAGAGGTTAGGGGGATGCTGGCCTGGAAACCGGGAAAGTGAATAACAATTGAAATGTAAATAAGAAATATCCAATTTAATAAAGATGGAGAAAAAATAAAATGAAATAATAAAAAAATAAAATAAAACTCCAGCTCTCAGGCTAATAATATTAAGTTTTAATAGATTCTTGCTTAACACATTGGTTGACCACCTGTTGTAGTAAATATTAAAAGAAGATTCTCACCATCCCTTGCTAGTGCCTGCACTGGTGGACCACATGGCATCTTCATGGTATTTTCATCTCAGTCAGCAAAGTGTCTCACTGGCTAAGCTCCCAATCTCTATCCCAAGCTGCTACTTACCACTGTCTGAGCCATCTTGCAAATCTCTTGATGAGGACTCTGTTCACATTCCCAGCATCTGCCCCTATACTTATAATCACAACTCCCAGTTACCCATTAAAATAAAAACTCAATATGCTCGTAATTTAACAATCAGACTTATATCTCTAAATTCTCAATCCACAAAAGTCCACATTAATAAATTCACCACCAATTAATAATGATGTAAAATGCCCACCTAGATAAGACAAACAGCCATATAAAAATTCATCTTTTAATAAATACTCATAACTGTCTGTGGCCATTTAAGGTCACATGAATCTGGGTCATCCTTCTCTGCCTCCATCTTGGTTCATCTATTCTCTCTCTCCCACCTCGCAAAAATTCTGTCCCCACCTTAATATTTCACTGCCCAATCATAGGCCATGCCTTATCTTGTGCCTGTCTTTACCTGCATAAAAACAATCTAGATATTCTATCTTCATACATTCTGTCAAATATATCTCTGATTCATCACTTTTCCTTCTTCCCAGTTAGATTTCACTTTTAATCATGGTTGATTTCTTCTACAAACTAACCTTATCTACATTGTTTGGTATAAGGACATGTCTTTCGACATGATAACTTGCCAGAGTAACCATGTTCCTGGAATAATATTCCTGTCAGACTAGTAATACAGCAGCTTTATGATACCCTGTGCATCATTGACACTAGCAGACAAGAACTATCTGTCATTCATAAATCATGATCTAGGTACAAATGCTGATATTAAAATACAATGCTGAGAAAGGTATTGCTTTTTGCCTTTGTTTCTTTCTTTTGTTGTTTTAGTTGTGTGAGGTAGAGGATTCCCACAGGATTGTGTGTGTGTGTGTCTGTGTGTTTATGCAAATGCAAGTGTGTATGCTGATTTAGATATACATGTACATGGGAAGACCGGAGGTCAACAGCAGATGACTACATCCTCCATTTTTCACCTTAATTTTATTTTTTGTCAAGTTCTCTTCTTAACAGGGTGCTTACTGATGGAGTTGTCTTATTGGCCAGAGAGACTGTATTAAGACCAGGATTCTCCTGCCTATGTTTCCCAAAATGAGGTCTATAGGCATGCCACCCTACTGTACCTACTATTGAGTGTGGTTGTCAGGGATCCAATCTCCAGCCTTTACTCTTGAATAGCAAACACTTTATCCATTGAACCAACAACTCAGCTCATGCCTTATTTTCTCTCTCTCTCTCTCTCTCTCTCTCTCTCTCTCTCTCTCTCTCTCTCTCTCTCTGTGTCTGTGTTATTGTGTATGAGTATGTGATCTTACTATGTACAGAGGCATTTTCAGGATTACATTGAGAGGCACATAAATAAAGATTACTACAAATATTAGTTACCTATTGCTAAACCATTCACGGTATATTTGAAATATAAGTAATTTTGTTCTGATTATGGTACAGCACAGTTTGAGTCTGAGGTCTAGAGAAAATGAATGAAAATGATTTCTTATACTCTCAATGTTGTCCCCATACCTGGCGTCTTAGGAGAAAAGATACATTTTTATTTATTTTTATCTGTATTAATATGTTCTCAATAGGAGTTCAATGATTATAAACTACTAAATAGCACAGTATTTTCTTCAGTCACACACGGTTTCTTTCCTACCTCCATTGTCTGCATGACACTTCCTCATTTTTGTTCTTTCCATGTGTTCTGAGAAATCGTTATTAATTGCTCACTCAAAAGTATTCTGCAATATAGGTCTGGCCTATCGCATTTTAAGTACTGGTTATACATGGTTGTGTTCATATTTTCATCACTAGGACAAATAATTTACAAATTTCAACTAAGAAAGAGACTGGTTCATAGTTTTGAGATTATGGTTCATAAATATCTGGTAGGCAGAATCACAGTGTGTTTAATATTGCAAAGAAACATGATCAAATCAGAAACAATAATTGGGGAAAAAGTAAATGAAGCAGAAATAACAGAAAATTTGCAGACACCTAGATTTAGAAAATTGTTCTTTTTTTTACATTATAGTTTCCTTTACATTTTGTTAGTCATTTGTATTTATTTCATTTTATTAGTCTTTGTTAGGGATTTTTCAGTTTCTTTTTAAATTAGTGTTTGCTTATCATTTTTATTAATGTTTTGCCTATTGGTGTTATAGAACAAATTTGAAAATAAAGTAACACATTCTTCTGCAAGTACCAAGGATCCTAACGAGACCCGTACTTTTCTTTTTTCTACTATGTCATCCAACCAAAGCTTACACCAGCTCTTTCTTTATAAATAAGCAAGTATCTTGTTACTGTGAAAGTTACATCAGGGCTAGATTGTCCACTTAATAGAAATGTTGTCATTAAGCCTTCTGTTATGTTTAATTCCTGAGATTCATATTCTCTAAGGAGATAACCAGCTCCAGCAAGTTATATTCTGGTTTCCATACCTATATTCTGAGATGCTCATGCCCAATAATAAATAAATAAATGTAAAGAATATCTCTGAAAACATACATTATTTTTACTATGGAAAACAAAACAGATTAACTCCCCACATGGGAATTAGTGATAAGAATCTAATATCAGAATATTATCTTCAGATGTAGGTTTCTATAACCTACTTCTCTAACCAGACTCTACCAACCACTAAAATTGTATCAGATTTTGAATCTACTAAAAGATTATTTCACCTATTAGATAAGAACCCTCAGGTTTCAGGAATACTTTAATGATTACATTCACAAAGCAAGGACCGGTCTTCAGCTTGTGAGCTTTTGAACGTATGTATGAGTGTTTTATTAATTCTCTGAGTGTCATACAATTTATTTTTGGTTGTTTGAGTGTTTATCCTTTATTCAACTCCTCTCCCTACTCTACCTCAATTCCCTTCCCACCAAACTTCATGTTTTCCTTTTGTTTTCTTGACACATAGAGTCCAAGTTTTGTTAATCAAGTATTCTAGGATGAGGGGTTGTTTTAAGGCTATGCCTTTAAAGAAAAAATACTCCCTCCCCCTGAGAAGATATAAACCATTCCTATAATGGGTTTTTATTTTATAAATAGATGACAGACAGACAGACAGACAGACAGATAGATGAATAGATCTCTACCCATTTCAAGTCTACTTTCTTTCTCCTTGTTGCTTAAGTTTTGCAAATGCTGTCACCAATGCTATGAGTTGTGAAATCACCACTTTTAGCCAGAAAACAATGCTTCTTTGAATTCATCTACCAACTCTGACTCTGTGTGTGTGTGTGTGTGTGTGTTTACATGACTTTTATTATAGTATATTGATCATCCCATTTGATTAGTAGGAATTATTCATCTCTTAATTGTGCCTAATTTACAGGTTATGTATGCAGTTTATAGAAAAAAGCACATTATGTATAAAATTGAGTTGTATGAAGCTTTCACTGTGGATCTGAAAACATCCCCTACAGATGAAAATACTCATAAAATTATTTGCACATGATTATGGAGACAGTTTGGTATCAACATCTGTAGGGTATATTGGAAAATTGGTTACCCAGGAAGTTACTAGTTAATGCCAACCTCAAGGTCAACAAGTTAGGTATCAAGGATCAATTGATACTTCTACTCATGTTTGAAGCCAGAGAAAAATGTCACTCTGAAAGCCGGCCACAGGAAATACATTATTACTCGGGAGAGGATTACCTTTTTTTTTTTTTTTTTTTTTTTAACAGTCAGGACTCTAACTGATTGACAGAAGTTCACTGAAAATTAGGAAAGGTTTTGCCCCATCTTCTGTGATATTCTTTGCACTTTGGAAAAAGGAGTGTGTTTGATAATGCCCTATTTAGAATTGAGCAAACTTTGTTTTCAAATTCTTTGAATCTTGAATAGCTTTATATCCCTGTTTTAATTACAATCTCTAGCATAAAGAAATTTCTCTGATAAAGGTTGAAAGATGAACTAGTCTATTGGTAGGGCAGTAAGTCACTAGGAGTCATTTGTATATTATGTTCATTTAATAGAATAATAGTACTAGGTATTCTCTATGGACTATGACATATCTAATCACTGATTCTTGATAATAGTGGCAGGTATTGGTTGTATCTTGCAGAACATGCCATGAATACATTTCTAAAAATGCTGCTAGTATACTAGAAAGGGCATTCTAGAAATTTAGGGCAAGGTTACATATATATATATATATATATATATATATATATATGCAGAGAGAAAGAGAGAAAGGGAGATAGATAGATAGATAGATAGATAGATAGATAGATAGATAGATAGATAGATAGATAGATTTGGAGGGATATGTAACTGTGTTTGGAGGATAAAAGGTATATAATTAGATTTTAATCTCAAAAAATTACCAAAACAATGTTCTTTCCCTCTCTGTCTTTACAGTATGACTCTAATCCACAGCCATTTTCCGCTGCTTCCTCTCATGTTCACTCACTAAACACTCTCATTTGGCTTTTGTCTCTGTGACACTAATGCTGTTCTGTAGCATTTATCCTCTAGACTATCACAGTATTATTTTTCCTCTTCAGAAATCCAAACTTGACAACTGGATAATGCTCACAGTTCACAGAGGATTGACTCTGCTATTTTATTTTGAGAGATTGGCATATGTAAATATTTAAAAGCCTTATCTAATATCTATTATTGTTATTTCTTTATTTTCCAAGTGAGAAATCTGAAGACAGAGAGTACCAATATGATATTTAATGTGTACCTGATCTAGCTGGCAATCTCATTTTCAAAATTCTGTGTTTCACAGTATCTTGTTATCCCTTCTCATAAAGCATTTGATTATGTTTTTAGACTTCATTAAATATGTTTTTATTTTCTTAACATTAATATATTGTCTTTATGAAATATCACTTTAGCTTATTTTCTTAATATATCAACATTTTACCTTTTCTATCTCATCTATATGAATACATGCATTTATCATAGTTAATTATAAATATTGTATCCCAACTATTTAGACCTTTTTTGACAATTACTCCAAGTGGCTTCAGCTTCTATTCAGATGCTTAAAATCACTGTCTATCTGTCATTCATTCATGTGTGTGTGTGTGTGTGTGTGTGTGTGTGTGTGTGTGTTTTATTTACAAAGCAAAACTCTGAAACTTTTCTTTTGTTTAATGAAATCAAACATTTCCTACTTAGAACATGTCCTCCAAGAAACTTTAGCTTCTGAACATGAATTAATCGTCTAATTACAACATCCAATGGCACTCAGCACATTTCCTTCCTGACACTACTCTGCCTTATAATAATTCATTGATTCAATTAACTCAAGAAGGAACAGAGCACCTGGGACTCAAGTACTCTTCAATATGCTAAAAACACTAAAATAAATAAAATGGCATTCTATCATATTCTATGGTATATGTTAAATTATGATATTTTACTTTAAAATATGTTTACAATCACTAATTTAGCCTTCCTTTATCCTCTAGACTATCATAGTATAACTTTTCCTCTTCAGATATCCAAACTTGCAAGAGCTTACAATTGGATAATACTCATATTTCACTGAGGATTGGTTCTCCTGTTTATTTGGAGAGATTGGAATATTTAAATTATTGTTATTTCATTATTCCTCAAGAGAGAAATCTGAGGAGAGAGTTAATTTTCCTGGGTTTTTAAGTGACTGGCAGAAGCAAGGCTTGAACCTAGAGAGTAAGGTTGGCAAATCCATATCTGAAATTGCTGCATGATGATAACCTCTAGAAATGAATTATGGCACATTCATTTAAGGAAACAGCTCATATTTTTTCCAACACTATAGTTTCCACTCTGGTTAACCAATACTGTTATTTCTGTGGCTACATTTTAGGACATATTTGACATGAAAACCTTTCATATTTTACTTTAAGGGGTCATCTCATAAAAATGTCAAAAGTGAGAAAGAATTTCTGAAGAATGACCTTCAATCAGCTATTTTTCAAAGGTATATAGTCTTGTTTAAGGTACAGGGCACTTGTAGAAATGGGGTCCAGTACTTGAAAATTTATTGCAGCCTGACATTTAATGAAAACCCTCAGGGTTTTATTATATAGTTACTCAGTTCACCTTGCATGTAGCCTAATATATTTTATTTTTAAAATGTCTTGCTAGCAGATCTACATTGAAATAGTAGCCCCCAGGGCAGGTATAGATGGTCCTATTCAGTACCTAACTCCCTACTTATCAGGTTTATAGCCCATAATAAGTCTACCTATGTGACTTTGACTAGCAGCTGAAGAATAACAATTTCTCATGATCATTATAACAGAGACAGAAAGAAGCAGAGAAACTGAAAAAGAGAGAGAGGGCACTTCATATTTTCCTCTCATTTGTCCTGTTATTGACCCACAGAGGAAAAAAATAATTGCATAAAAATTGAAATAAAATATTTATTATTACCAAGTTACTTCTTATTCCCATAAGGAGATTCCATAAACACCAAAAGAGTTACTAGCGTTTCTTTATACACAGAAATCTTGGAAGTTCTTGTGAGAATTATATATAAAATATTTAATCAACATGGAAAGAGTATAATAAATATAATTTTGGTTGATAAAATATGCTGAGGGTGTGAAAACATGGAGAACAGAACCTAGTTTTGAAATTGTGTTTCTTTTGTATTACTGGGACAAACCATCTAGCTTAAACAACATATTGGAGGAATAGTTTTCTTTTCTTTGCTTATGATTTCAAAAATATTAGTGCTTAACCCTGTTCTTCAAAGATGTCTCTCTCACAGAGACACAAAATATACATCATTGTGGGAAATATACTTGGAGGAGCTGAAATTCACTTTGGGATTAAATGAGTAAAACACCAGATTTAATTAACCCTTTTTCCTACCTACACCAGATTTCCTACAGTTTCCAGACCATCTTAAAATACCAGGAAAAGCTAAGGAGTACATTTTTAATACATGAATCACTGGGGAACATTAATACTGAAAAATATAACAAATATGTTAGAACAAGTAGTATGAGTGTCTCTTAAGAGTTTGATTTCCTGCTTCAACAATGGTTTTATGGTAACCTATGTTAACAAACTTGAAATGTCATTGTAGAAAAGTCATTATCCATAGTTTTAGGGATAAATAATTTCATATTCAAGTCCTGTAAGATTTGCTGAGCAACAGCCATGTCAACGCTTGGGTTTTCTAAATATACTCCCTTAGTCTAAATGTTTTATGAAACATGCCTCACTAGATTCTAAAAGCTCTCTAACAGTTATTGCCAATAGGTCAAGATTGCCAAAGGGAAATATTCCCGAAAGTCAGTATAAAGAATTACCCAGCATTCATTGGGATGATGATGACGACGACGACGAGGACGACAACAACTATGACTACGACGATGACTATGACGACAACGACGACGATGGTGACCATGATGATGATGTTAGAAAATTGCTGATAGCAGAATTTACCAGACCCAATATGTTTTTGGTTGCATCAATGCACAACAGAGCACACAAAGTAGTTATCACACACTTTAAAGAACCAAAATGTCTCATATAGCAGTTGAGAATGTAGCTCATTTGTTAGAAAGCTGGTATTCAAAGCTTGAGGCCATGGACTTGATCTCTAGCTCCAGGAAGAGTTATGGAATTACCCTAGGGTTTCTTTATGTTTATGTTTGATTGTTATGTCCAATTTCATGACATAAAACAATAGGATGATTGTGATTTAATACACTAAGATGATAGAGCCACTTCAATTGAAATTAGTGCCTTTCCAAAAGAAAGAAATTTTATCTTGGTCATATGAGTGTATGACTGGAAGATACCCTTTTACAAGAAACAGGTCAAATGGTTTCCTGACCTTGTACATTATAACCCACGGAATTATGAGAAACCCATATCTGATGTTTAAATAATTCACTCATTCTATCTTATTCTGCTATACTACCCCAAACTGTGGTAATTATTTGATTGTCTGTGTTCTTTAGAACTGAAGTCAATAATCATTCTATAGCCTTACTGATAAGTACAGGAGGAAAAACATGGTAAGTAAATTATTATAACCTATTATAACTTCCAGGCAATTTTACCTTACATGTTACACCTTTTCAAGACCTAGAGTGTGCTAATGACAGGAAACATAATGTAGTTATATAAACAAAAACATTATCCTGTAAATCTGCTTCCTTGTCTTTTTGTTCAAAGAATGATGCTAGTATTTATTAAATTTGTAGATGGAATTAAATCAGAAATAAGAACAATTAAGGTCTACAACATTATGAGGCACGTAAAGCAGAATTCAAACCCAAATAGAATTGACTAGAAAAGATTAAAGTGAGGCAAACAATTTGAAAGATTTTGATAAGAGATGTATATAATATTAAGAATTACTTGCTAAAAATGCACATTTGCCTAAAAGTTCTGAGACTAAAATCTTCAGAACTACACAAGTTCAAGGATATGCTCTGTCCACAGAAATTTTGAAAAGTAGTATACTTAAAAATTTCTGAAAAAATGAATTTTATTTTAATTTTCAAGTAAATACTATATTCAGTAATGGAACTTCCATTATTGTTAAAGACACCATTAAAGTATTCTGCCCCAACAATTTGCTTTAAGGTTACTATGAAGTAAAATCGTCCTCTATGGTATTTTAAATTACATTTTTATCAGTATTTTTTGATAAAGGGAAAAAATGTACAAATTGGACAATCTCACACTTGACCGGGGTGCATGATGAAAATTCTAAAGAATCAATAGAATGTGTGTGTGCATGCACGCACACACACACACACACACACACACACACACACACACATACATACATACAGTTTGGGCAGGTGAAAATCTGAACACATATGTCAAAGACATTCCTCAAAAGATTCTTGAAGATTTGCTTTATTTCATAAAATAGATATGGGGCAAAGTGCACGTGTGTGCTGGTGACTGAAAATTCTAGGTGTATTAGATCCACTAGAGTCGAAGTTACAGTTGGTTGAGAGCTTCCTGATGTATATGCTGAGAATCAAAGTTGAGGCCTCTGAAAGAATAATACATATTCTTAACTGCTGTGCCATCATAAAAGCCATCTCAAGAAATTCTTATATAAACATAATTTAAAACATTTTATCCCAGAGAATATAAAATACAGCAGCAAATTTAGTCTACATAGACAATTAACAATGAATACATAGAAGAACTGGTTATGCCTTTGGTAAATTTATTATTTTTCTGGAAACACTAAAATATTTCCTAGATCTTAAATTTTGCTGTTGAACTACTTTTGAGGATTTGTTGGCCTTTTAATGAAAAGATGGATGAGATTCATAGTCTCAAACAGGATTACCATGCACTTAAAATTTCAGAAAAAGTTTCCGTATTTTTATCGTGAAAATAATGGGACCATCAGTGGTTAGTTACCAAAGTTCAATAATCATATAGTGATTAGGTTCTATGTTTATTGACCTTTACTACATACAAACAGACTACAATATTGATATTTCAAATTTAAATGAAGTTACCATAGGCTTCTCCACCAATTAAATAAAAAGATTATGGTATGATAAGTGAACAAGATCACATGATATTAATTTTCATATTAATTTAAATATAGCATAAAGTCATATTTTTCTTTTCTTTTTGCCATAGTGGTCTCTATGATAGGGATTTAAGATAGGGACATAGGTAAAATCATCAGGCCTCTCCACTCTTGGTGTATACTGATAGTACTTGCTGCTAATTCAATATAATGGGTTACAGTTTCAGTGGTCTAATAGAGAGTATTTCAATATCATTAATGCTAACCTGTATGTACATTACAGACTAATTGATTTTCAACTAAGAGATAAACTAAAAGTCATCTTTTTTAAAATGATAAAAACTAAGGACCTAGTAAGAGCCACTTTAAAGGGTAGATGACGTCACTTATTTACTGCTAGTGGATATTAGCCAAAACATACAGAATACCTATGATAAGCTTCACAGACTCAAAGAAATTAACCAAGAATAAAGGTGCAAGTTAGGATGTCTGAATCCCACTTGAAAGGTGGAACAAAACAGTTATGGAAGGCAGACAGGAGGAGGAAACTGGGCGAGAGAGGGGAGGGTGAGGGTAATGGGGGAGCGGTAACAGGTATGGAGAGAGACAGGGGAGAGGCCCAGAGGACCATCAGAATGAATGGAAATATGCAGTTGCTCCGGGTGAGGGTGGCAGAATCTCCACAAAGTCCCAGAGACCTGCGAAGGAAGAAGCTCCCAGAACTTAGTGTGAGTGACCTTAGCTAATATGCCTAACAGCAGGGATAGAAAACCTGAAGAAACCACCTCCAGTAGCCAGACAGGAGCTGCGGTGGAGAGATGGGGACATCAACCCACCTACAAAGCTTTCAACCAAAGCTTGGTTCTGTCTAATAGAAGTGCAGGGATAAAGATTGAGCAGAGATTGAAGAAATGGCCGACCAGTGACTGGTCCAGTTTAAGACCCATCCCATGGGCAGGCACCAATCCCTGACACTGTAAGTGATGCTATGTTGTATCATAGACAATATACCGAAATCATTGATATGATTTCTAACTGTATAGGTTTTCATGTGTTACTCTGAACTGCAAATGAAATCATAATTTATGCAGTGTTCTGTAGTCTATTTATTTAATATTTAGCACATGTCGCAATTATTCAGCTCTCCTCTGAGAGGCTCTACCCAGCTGCTGACTGAGACACCTGCACACAGCCAAACACTGGACAGAGGTGGGGATGCTTTTGGAGAGTCAGGGGAAGGATCGAAGGCCCTAAAGGTGATGGCAACCCCACAGGAAGATGAACAGTGTCAACTAACCTATACTGCTGGGAGCGCCCAGACTGAGCTACCAAACAAAGAACATACATGGGCTGTCTGAGGCCCTGTCAGGCTGCTTTTTCTCTCCCAGCAGGACAGTATGTGCCCAATCCTGCAAAGACTTGATGCACCAGGGTAGGGGGATACAGGGAGGGGTGGCATGGCTTCCCTCTCAGAGACAAGAGGGAAAGGAAATGGGGGATGAACCCTGGGAGGGGAACTGGGAGAGAAAACAGCATTTGGGATATAAATAAGTTAATTAAATGTTATTAGAAAAAAAACTCTTTAATGTTAAATGTCTAGCATGGGAAAGTAGACTGAGCCTAATGTTAAATGACATAATGACAATAAAATAATTTATAAGTGATAGAATGTAGCCTGTTGTTGATACAAATCCAGTATCAGAAGGGAGGTGTGAAATATTTTCAAAACCCATAAATTGCACTATATTCCTTTATATTCAGCTCACTGCTATAGAAAATACCCTGAACGTATTTATGTGATTTCTAAATGTACAGTTTTTCATGTGTTACTCTGAACGCCAAATGAAATCTTAGTCTATGCACTATTATATTTGTGTTTTTATTATTTATTATTATAGCACCTATAGCAATTATTTAGCCTAAATTTATGTCTGATTTATTAGACCTCAATATGTTTTATTTTGTAAGATGTAACATTTTATTGTTACATTTTTGTATTGTCTAGGTGTTATAAGATGTATTCATTCATAATAGATTGTTGTCTACAACATTAATATTGCAAGCATTTAAATATAACTCTTCTAGTGGGCAAATGCACCCTTCCTCTTGGGTAGATTTCTAGAAGGACAAATTCTAAGTCACACATTATATTATCTCAAAGATACATTTTATAGATTACATTTGAATTACTGAAGTGCTTTCTGATGGCATTTTGCATTTTCTTAGCAGTATATAAGATTTCTTGAATCCCCATTAACACTCAGCATTGCTATGTTTTATACAAACTTATTTGAGTGTAGTGAAGCTTAGTTTGGGGTATTATTTGTATTTCTCTCCTAAATGATGTTGTTGAACTCCTAGGATATGCTATTTATCATACCTGTCACTTCTGTGGTGACCTATATGTTTGATTTATTTCCCATTTTAAATATGAAACAATAATTGGTAAAGAATTATAAGCTTTCTGTATATCATCTAGATATATTTATTTTAATGGGTACATAATTTCAAAATATACTTCTAAATTTGTATCTTATCTTAAATTTGAAGTACATAGTTGAATACTTGCCATACCAAAAAAGGGAATATTGTGTCAAGATTTACATGTGCATGGAGACAGAGAGATTGGCAGGAGTGGGGAGGGAGAAGGAACCAAAAGATCTGTTACCCCAAAATAAGGGTGTGTGAAAAAAATGTATGCAAAGCAATTGATTATTATTATAATTTGAAAATATAATTTGAAAATAAGAATGTAAAGAAGTTAAACTGAGGTATCTCACATGAGTGGACAAAGGTGTTCCTAGAAAACATTGATAATTAAACAATTAAAGAAAAAAGAAAGGAAGTCCGATGAGCATAGAGGTAGTAGAGATCTGATAGTCTCTGGGCAAATTTATTAAAACATAATCAAAACATGTTTTATGAAATTTTCAATGATTTAATAAAATATTATTTAAAACAAGTGTACTACTCCACAGCTCTGCATGCATTCTTGGAGGTCTGTCTGCACCAAGGACAATCAGGTCTCTTCACTGCAAACCTGGCAGCAGTAAGCTGCATCGTGCCGCTGCATTCCATTTTCCAGCCCACAACTCAGCCTGCATTCCAGGAGGATTGCCTGCATAAGACACAACCAGGTAAAGACCCTTCCCATTGCCCAATCCCCTGACTGCAAAGCCCCTGTACAGCACACCCAACAACAGAGAACTGCCTCAGCTCCACATTTTCTGGGTCACAACTCTGTCTACATTCCCAAGAGGCCCACTGGCACCAGGGACAACCGGATGGCTAAAGCCCATCAGAAGAACACAATTGAGAATCAAAGCAATATGGCACCATGAGAGCCTAATTATCCTACTATAGCAAACACTGGATATCCTAACACAGCTGAAGCACAAGAAAATGATCTTCAGTCCAAACTTATGAACATGATAGAGGCCTTTAAAGAGGAAACAAATAAATCCCTTGAAAAAATACAGGAAAATAAAAGCAACAGGTGAAGGAAATGAATAAGACCTGAAAATGGAAGTAGAAGCAATAAAGAAAACAAAACCTGAGGGAATCCTGGAGATAAAAAACTGAGGTAAGAGAACAGGAACAATAGAAGCAAGAATCACTCAGAGCATACAGGATATCTAAGACAGAATTTCAGGTGCAGAAGATACTATAAAAGCAACTGATTTATCAAAGAACATGATAAACCTACATTTTCTGAGAAAAAACATTATCAAGGAAGTAAAGGGCCCTATGGAAAGGAAAACTCCTTCCACCACATAATAATCAAAACCCTAAATGTACTGAACAAAACATATTACAAGGTACAAATGGGGAAAAGACCAAGTAAAATATAAAGTCAGACCTATAGCATTATACCCAATTTCTCAACAGAGACTCTAAAACCCAGAAGGGCCTGGGCAGATGTCTTGCTGTCTCTGAAAGACTACAAATGCCAGCTCAGACTACTACACCAAGTAAAAGTTTCAATAACCGTAGACAAAGCAAACAAGATATTCCTTGACAAAATCATTTCAAACAATATGTATCTACAAGTCCACCAATATAAAATATACTAGAAGGACACTCCAACTTAAGAAGGGAATAAGTTCACACCAACAAAATTGAAATAAGGGAAACAAACCAAATACCACCAGGAACATAAAAATAACAGAAGTTAACAATTTTTGGTCTTTAATGTCCCTGAAAATTAATGGATTCAATTCCCTAATAAGAAGACAGAGACTATCAGAAATGGTTGTAAAAACAGGATCCAATGTTCTACTGCATACAAGAAATAAAACTCAGCAAAAATGACATTATCTCACAGTAAAGGACTGGAAAATAATTTTCCAAGGAAGCAGACACAAGAAACAGTTATAATATGTAATAAAACAGAATCCTAACCAAAATTAATTAAAAGAGATGGGAAAGGACACTTCATATACATCAAAGGAAAACTTCGATAAAGATGATATTTCAATTATAAATGTATATTCTCAGTATGCAAGGTCACCTACATCGTAAAGTAGACATTACTAAACTTAAGTCACACATTGAACCCCAGCATTAAAAATGGGAGAATTAAATACCCATGTTCACCAAATGACAAGTCATTGAGACAGAAACTAAAGAGAGAAATAATGAAACTAACAGAGGTTATGAATCAAATGACCATAATAGATATCTAAAGAATATTTCACCCAGACAAAAGAATGTATGTTCTTCTCAGCACCTCACAGAACCTTTCTCAAAATTGACCAGATATTGAAATATAAGTCCCATGTACCTTATCAGACAACCATGTGTTAAAAGTTAACTTCAACAAAAGAAAAAACAAAAAGCCTACAAACACAACAAAGACACATGCTCCACTATGTTCTTAGTAGCCTTATGTATAATAGCCAGAAGCTGGAAAGAACACAGATGCCCTTCAACAGAGGAATGGATTAAAAAAATGTGGTACATCTACACAATGGAGTACTACTCAGCTATCAAAAAACAATAACTTCATGAAATTCATAGGCAAATGGAATGAACTAGAAAATATCATCCTGAGTGAGGTAATTCAATCACAGGAAAACACACTTGGTATGCACTCATTGATAAGTGGATATTAGTTCAAAAGCTAGAACTACCCAAGATGCAATCCACAGACCCTAAGATGCTCAAGAAGAAGGATAACCAAAATGCAGATGTTCCCACTCCATCTTAAAAGGGGAAAAATTATCCATAAGAAGTGATATGGAAGCAAAGTTTAGAGCAGCAACTAAAGGAACAGCCATTACTAGATAAGATTGATGAAGCTAAAACTTGCATGCTGAAAGGGTCCGAATATAGCTCTCTCCTGAGAGATATCCAGAGCATGTCCAATACAGAGGTCAATGCTAGCAGCAAACCACTGAACTGAGAACAGGACCCCCTCGGGGGGAATTAGCAGAAGTATTGAAAGAGTTGAAGGAGCTTTCAACCCCATAAGAACAACAATGCCAACCAACTAGAGCTTCCAGGGACTAAACAACTACCGAAAGACTACACATGGACTGACCCAAGGCTACAACTGCTTATGTAGCAGAGAATAGCCTTGTTGGGGCACCAGTGGAAGGGGAAGCCCTTGGTCCTGCTAAGGTTGTACCCCCAGTGCATGGAAATATGGGGGCAGTAAGGGGGATGGATAGGGGGAATACCCGTATGGGGGAGGGATTAGGGATGGGGGTTTATGGACAGGAAACAGGGAAAGGGAATAAGATTTGAGATGTAAGTAAAGAAATATATCTAATTTTAAAAAAGCCTACAAACTCAGGAATACATACTTGGAGCCTCCTGGCCCAGAGAGGGTAGTGGCAGGGCACAGAGTAGGACTCTGTTGTGGCTTTAAAATCTAAGGGTCTCCGGATGTTCTAGCTCTCTAACTGTAATGAAATTCAGATGATAACTTCTAAAACATCCTAAAAACTTTCTTGCTCTTTCTGATGGTAAAACACCACTCTCTTAGGGAATTGACAACCTTAGCCTAACAGTAGGAAACTAAGTAATGTGGCCTTTGTTCTATCTTAGGAGGAATTTCATGGCTCTAACTTTCAGCCTGCTAGTCAAAAATCACAAGAAGAAAAAGGGACATTCTGAAAAGTGATTACATAATTTATTACTAAATTGTAGAAAGTTTCTTACGAAAGCTATCTAAGAAAAATCGGAAAACAGAAAGATCCTGGCAGGGCAAGGGAAAATTATCTTCTTATCTCTTTGTCCTCAGTACTTATACATGTTTCAGAATACATGATCACATATTAAAAACTTAATCACAAGTTCACACATAAGATCAAATCACAAATTGAAATAGAAGTTTGCAACAGAGAATGTTTATGTGCATATCGATTAGCAGTAATTATCTGGCTAAACATCCATCACCTGTCACAGTTCCACAGGTTCATTGAAAGTTAAAAACTATAACTAAGGTATTAGTGAAGTTTTGCATGGATAAACCCAGTCAATATGTTGTGTCCTGTCATAATTCCTTTAATAAATTATAAGTTCCACTTTTTTGACCTTTGGTTAATTGTTTTAGAACCTCTTGGAATGTGCTCTAAGTAGGAGAAAGTTTGGTTACTAAGAGCCCATTAACTGGTGGCACAAGGGGGACTGACAGAGTTCTCATTGCAGTTTTCACTATCAGAAAAGGATCTAATAGCAGTCTCACTATAAAAAAGCTTAATAATAACTGATATAATTTTAGGAATTCTTACAGAATCATCATTAAGAATTAAGAAGTCATCTATTTGTCTGTATAGCATCACTACAAAAGAGTACATCTTCATAGATCTGCAGAGATCTGCTGAAGAGTGGTGGGCTAGTTCCTAGTGGTTGTTATATATGTTTAATAATAACAGGAAACATATTAATAGCAGGAAGTTTTCCTAAAATGAACACTCTTGTGCCTTGTCTATGAGAACAAATCTTTCCAGGCTTATAATCCGAAGCTGACCATCTCAGGAAGATCACTTGGTAGATATTAGCTTGGCCTATGATGGCTCCTGACAGAAACAGAACAACTCTCTACTCAATGACCACTGGGTCAAGGAAGAAATAAAGAAAAAAATAAAGATTTCCAAGATTTCAATAAAAATGTTTGAATAGCATACCCAAATTTATGGAACACAATGAAAACAGTTCTCAAAGGAAATTTCATAGCACTCAGAACCTGACAGGAGCCTGAAATAGCTGTCTCCTGAGAGGCTTTGCTGGAGTCTGACAAATACTGAGGCAGATGCTCTCAGCCAACCATTGAACTGAGAACAAGGTCCCCAATGGAGGATTTAAGGAATGAAGGAGCTGAAGGAGTTTTCAACCCATAGGAAGAACAACAATATCAACCAACCAGAAAACCCAGAGATCCTAGGAACTAAACCACCAACCAAAGAGTTTAAATGGAGGGACCCATGGTTCCAACCACATATGTAGCAGAGGGTGGGCTTGTCAGACATCATTGGGAGGAAAGTCCCTTGGTCCTGGGAAGTCTCAATGCCCCAGTGTAGGGAAATGTCAGGGTGGGGAGGCAGGAGTGGGTGGAGGAGCATCCCCCATTGAATCAGAGGGAGTGAGGATGGGATAGGGGGTTTCCAGAGGGGAAACTGGGGAAAGGGGATAACACTTGAAATGTAAATAAATAAAAAACCCAATAAGAAAAGGATGAAAAAAAATTAGTGAGATCTCATACTATCAACTTAACAGCATACATGAAAGCTCTAGAATAAAAAGAAGGAAACAAACCCAAGCAGAGTAGAAGGCAGGAAACACTCAAATCAAGACTGAAGCCAACAGAATAGGAACAAAAAGAACAAGACAAATGATCAATGAAGCAAAGATTTGGTTAAGAAAATCAAGAAGAGATATAAATCTGTAGCCAAACTAACTAAAAGGCTGAGAAAGAATATCCAAATTTATAAAATCAGAAATTAAAAAGGGGATATGACAACAGATACAAAGGAAATCAAATGAATCATTGACTCTCATTTCAAAAACCTGTACTCCTCAATATTAGGAATATCTAAATGAAATGTGTGATTTTCTTGATGGATAGCACTTGCAAAAATTAAATCAAGATTATATAAACACTCTAAATAAAACTATAACCCCTAAAAAAATAGAAACAGCCATAAAAATTCTCCCAAACCCCCCTGCCCCCTAAAAATTCCCAGGGCTAGGTGGTCTTGGTTCTGATTTCTACCAAACCTTCAAATAAGAGGTACTATATAATACTCCACAAATTGGGAAGGGGAGGTCTTGTGGGGTAGGAGAGGCATCCTTTTGGAGACAAGGGTGGAGGTATGGGAAGAGGAACAAACAGAGGGTGGACTGGGAGGACTGGGAGCAGATAATGACTGGGCTATAAAGAAAATATTAAAGAACAATTATTTGAAAAATAAAAATGAGTAAAAATGAAAGACTTCCACATTTTTAGCCACAATCACCCTGATACCTAAATCATATGAAGACACTACCAAGAGAGAGGAATTCATACCAATTTTTCTCCTCATCAATGATAAAAAATATTCAATAAAATACTTGCAAACTGAATCCAAGAACACATCAAAATGATCACCCACCATGATCAAGTTGGCTTTATTCCAAACATGCAGGGATAGTTCAACATTCAGAAATCCATCAATGTATTCTACCATATAAACAAACTGAAAGAAAAACATGATCATTTCATTTGATATTCAAAAAGCCTTTGACAAAAATCCAGTGCTTCTTTATGTTAAAAGTTTTAGAGAGATTAAGGATACACGTCCCATACCTAAACACCATAAAGGCACTATACAACCAGCCAAAAGCCAATATATATTAAATGGAGAGGAACATAAAGCAATTCCACTCAAATCAGGGATAAGACAAGGCTGTCCACTCTATACTATCTACACAATATTGTATTTGACATTTTAGCTAGAACAATAAGACACTTAAAGAATATCAAAGTGATACATTTTTTAAATCAAAAGGTCACTACCCACAGATAATATGATAGTATAAAGAAGTGTCCTCAAAATTCTACCAGAGAACTCCTACAGCTAAGAAACACCTTCAGCAAAGTGGCTGGATACAAAATTAACTCAATAAAGCAGTAACTCTCCCATATACAAAGGATAAATGGACTTAGAAATAAACTAAAGAAATAACACCCTTTACCATAGCCACAAATAACAAACTATCTTGTTGAAAATCTAACCAGTAAAGGAAAAAACCTGTATGCCAAGAACTTTAAATATCTGAAGAAGAAATTAAACTAGACAGGAGAAGATGCAAAGATCTTTCATGCTCATGCATCAGTAGGATTAACATAGAAAAATATGGCCAGTCTACCAAATGCAATCAATAGATTCAACACAATTCCCTTCAAAACTATAACATAGTTGAAAGAATAATACTCAACTTCATATAGACAAACAAAACAACAATGACAACAGCATAACAAACAGAATAACTGAAAATACCCTGTACCATAAAGGAACTTCTGTAAGTATAACCAGCTCTGATTTCAAGATGTACTACAAAGCAACAGTAATAAACACTGTATAATATTGGTAGAAAATGTAAAGATTGATCAATGAAATCAAATCATGGAAGCAGAAGGAAATCCACACACCTCTAGAAAAAGAAGCAAGAATTATATAATTAAAAATGAAAGTATCTTTACAAATGGTGCTTTATTACTAGATGTCTGCATATAAAAGAATGCAAATAGATCCATATTTATCACCCTTCACAAAATTTATGTTCAATTGGACCAAAGACCTCAACAAAATCAGGATATACTAAATCTGAAAAAAGAGAAAATGAAGAATACCTTTGAGTATTTTTATACAGGAAACAATTTCCTGAACAAAATACCAACAGCTCAGACACTATAAAACTGAAAAACTTCTGCATAGCCAAGTATACCATCAATAGAACAAAACAGATGCCTACAAAATGGGAAAAGATCCTCTCCATCCCTACATACAACAGAGAACTAATATCTAAAATATGTAAAGAACACATTAAACTGTACATAAATAAACTAAAATAACACAATTAAATGTTTGGGAACAAATTAAACAAAGATTTCTTAACAGAGGAATCTGTAATGGACCTAAAGTAATGTTCCACATCCTTTGTAATCATGGAAATGCAAATCAAAATGACTCCTCTGAGATTTCATTTTATAAATCATAACGGCTAAGACCCAAACAGAAGTGACAGCTTATGTTAGTGAGGAGCATACTTCTCCATTGCGGGTGGGAGTGACAACTTTTACAACTACTCAGGAAATGAATTTGGTCATTTCTCAGCAAAGTGTTAATAGGACAATCTCAAGATTGAACTGTAACACTCCTGGGCATATACCCAAAAGGAGGGTAGCATCTCACAAAGACACCTGCTCAGCTATGTTTATTGAAGCTTTATTCATAATATCCAGAAACTAGAAACAACTTAAATGTCCCTCAATTAAAGAATGTATAAAGATAATGTGCTGGCTGTCTCTGACTACAATGTCTGCCTTTGGACCCCCTTTCTCTGACTGGGATGCTTTGTCTAGCCTCAATAGACATTCCTAATCATACTGCAACTTGATATGACAAGAATGGTTGGTATCCATTGGAGACCTCTTCCAGTGAATAATAAATTAATAACAAATTGAATAATAAATTAAAAATACTGTACTAGTGAGCTAAGAAGATGACTCATTAAAAACAGCTCTTGTCTTACAATATGATAACCTCAGTTCTGATACCCATGACTCAGGTAGAGCAAGCTATACAAAGAAAAAGGCAAGCAGACAATTAGTTTAAAAAGTATCTCTGTGTATTAACAATTATACTATCTACTTTTAAAATTTTTGAACATTTCCTTCTACTCAAATTCAAAAACCCATATCTTTTCTGACTAAACTGTGTTATTGCTACAAACAAAATCCTAGTGATTAAATCTTGGATTAGAGTATGTTTTTTCAGATAGTCCCTTTCATTTAGTTGAATGATTAACATTTCTTCTTGCCACTAATACCTCAAAGTTAAACTGCAATTAGAAAGGACTCTGAATAATCAAGGTCATAGAAAATGGATATATAGAGTGATGATGATATGAGAAAATATAGTCCAACATTGATCATTAAACATCTAAGCACTCTCATCTACACAAATATCTAGTGTCAAAGACTATTTTTTTTCCAAAGTTATTTTCCAAAGAGTTAAAAGAAAGTCCCTAAAAATCTGCTGGCTTTTCAAATTTATACCAACAGATTACTCCCAAGAAAGTACTTAATTTAAAAAATGTGGAGGATCCAGGGACACTGGAAGCCCCACCCAGCCAGCGGTACAGCTTCCTCTTTGTCTGAACCAGTACCCAGAGCAGACCTTGGGCTCTGGCTCCACACTTAGTCCCACAACACCCAGAGGAAGCTAGAATCCCAGGTTTTCTAACACACCCAGGATCACTGGTGAGGACGTCACAACATCTGCCCCAAAACCCAGAGTAACTGGGTCCTCCAGTACCCAGGGACACAGGAATCCCTGCACAGCCAGGGGCACAGTTCCCTTCAAATCTACACCAGTGCCCTGAGTAGACCTTGGGCACTGGCTATGCACTCATTCCCCCAACATCCAGAGAACACCCAAATTCCAGGTGCTCTAACATCACAGTGGTATGGGTTCCTTCCAGTTTGAACCTGCACCTGAAGCAGACTTGGGGCACTGGCTCTGCACCTAAACACTTACAACAGACAGAGAGAGTCTTACTCCCAGGTGCTCTGAAATGCCCAGGATCACAAAATCACAGCATCACAGAGGAAGCTCAACTCCCAGGTGATCAGACACAACCAGGAGCACTGGAGCTCTGACACACTGAAGATCATAGATGAGGCCACAACATCTTTCCCAGAACCCAGTGAAACTGGGACCTCCACAGAAACCAGGGAAAACACCCTCAGCCAGACTCACAGTTCCTTTCACCTTTTACCTGTGCCCTGAGCAAACCCAGGTCTTTGACTCCCCACTTACTCCTGCAAAACCCCAAAAGCTTGATTCCCAGGGCTCTGACACCACAGGATCTCAGGATCACAGGATCCTAGAATTACATCATCACAGAGACAGCTGGACTCTGAAGAGTTCTGACACAACCAGGATCACAGGAGGATCAGGCTACAGTCAGATCCAGCAAAGGCAGGTAGCAAGACAGATAACCAGATGGCTAGAGGCAAGGACAAGAATGTAAGAAACAGAAACCAAGGCTACTTGTCATCATCAGAAACAAGTTCTCCCACTAGAGCAAGTCCTGAATCCCTCATCACACCAGAAGCAAGATTCAGATTTCAAATGACATATAATGATGATGATGATAGAAAACTTTAGGAAATACATGAATAACTCCTTAAAGAAATACAGGATAAAACAAGTAAGTAGGTAGATGTCCATAAAAATGAAACACAAAAAAATCACTTAAAGAATTACAGGAAAACACAAACAAACAGGTAAAGAAATTGAACAAAACCACCCAGAATCTAAAAATGTAAACAGAAGCAATAAAGAAATCACAAAGACAACCCTGGAGATAGAAAATCTAGTAAAGAGATCAGGAGAAGTAGATGCAAGCATCACCAACAGAAGAGATAGAAGAAAGAATCTCAGGGGCAGAAGATGCCATAGAAAACATTGACAGGAGGATCAAAGAAAAGCAAAATTCAAAAAGCACCTAACCCAAAATATCCAGGTACTCTAGGACACAACAAAAAGACCAAAGAGAAGGATAATATGTATAGAAGAGAGGGAAGATTCCCAAATTAAAAGAACCAGTAAAGGCCTTTGACAAAATTATATATAAAATATATATATATATAATTATATATATAATTATATATATATAACTTTATATTATATATATATATATATATATATATATATATATATATATATAACCTTCCCTAATGTAAAAAAAGAGATGCCTAGACTGGAACAAAAGAGAAACTTCTTCCATCACATAATAAACAAAACACCAAATGCACAAAACAAAGAACATTAAAAGAAGTAAATGAAAAAGGTCAATTAACATATAAATGCAGACCTATCAAAATTACAGAAGACTTCTCACTAGAGACTATAAAAGCAATTATATCCTGGGCATACAGATGTCATACAGACCCTAACGGAATAAAAATGCCAGCCCAGGCTAGTATATCCATCAAAACTCTCAATTAACACACATGGAGAAACCAAGATATTCCATGAAAAAAATCAAAATTACACAAAAATCTTCCCACAAATCCAAGCCTAGAAAGGATAATAGATGGAAAACTCCAATGAAAGGAGGGAAACTACAACCATGAAAAAGAAAGAAACTTATTTAATTTTAACTAACCCAAAAGAAAATAGCCACACAAATATAATTCTATCTCTAACAACAAAAATAACAGGAAAGAAAAAGCACTATTCTTTATTATCTTTTGATATCAATGGACTCAATTCCCTAATAAAAGGACACAGACTAAGAGACTGGATGTGTAAACAGGACTTAGCATACAGGAAACACACCTCAGTTACAAAGACAGATACTACCTCACAGTAGGAGGCTGGAAAAAATATTTGCCAAGCAAATGATACCAGAATACAAGCTGGAGTAGCCATTCTAATATTGAATAAAAGTGACTTTCAAACAAAATTATCAAAAAGTTAAGGTAGGACACTTAATACTCATCAAGGGAAATACCTACCAAGATGAACTGTCATTTCTGAACATCTATACTCCAAATGCAAGGACACCCACATTCATAAAGAAATTTAACTAAACCTCAAAGCATACATTGCACCACAAACAAAAATAGCGAGACACTTCAACACCCTATTCTCATCAATGGATAGATCATAAAAACAGACACTAAGCAAAGAAACAGTGAAACTAACAGAAATTATAAACCAAATGGATTTAATAGATATCTATAGAATATTTCATCCTAAAAAAAAAGAATATACCTTACTCTCAGCACCTCATGGTCCCTTCTTCAAAATTGACTATATAATCAGCCACAAAAGTGGCCTCAACATATACAAGAAGATTTAAATAATCCCATGCATCCTATCAGATCACCATGGACTAATGCTGGTTTTCAAAAACAAAAGAAAGCCCACAAACACACAGAAGCTAATCAATGCTCAACTGAATGACAGCTTGGTCAAGGAAGAAATACAGAAGGAAATTAAAGATTATTTAGAATTTAATGAAAATGAAGGCACAACATATACAAACATATGGGATTCAAGTGAAACAGTGCTAAGGGGAAAACTCAAGGCTCTGAATGCCTCAAAAATGAAACTGGAGAAAGCATTCACTAACAGCTTGACAGCACACCTAAAAGTTCTAGAACAAAAAGAAGCAAATATACTGAAGTAGAGTAAATGACAAGAAATAACCAAACTAGGAGCTGAAATCAACCAAGTAGAAACGAAAAGAACTATACAAAAAAAAATCAACAAAACCAGAATTTGATTTTTTGAGAAAATCAAGAAGACAGATAAACCCTTAGTGATACTAACCTGAGAGCACCAGGACAGTATCCAAATCAACAAAATCAAAAATGAAAAGGGAGACATAACAAGAGAAACTGAGAAATTCAACAAAATCATCAGACCCTACTACAAAAGCCTATGCCCAACATGTGGCCCATATATATAAGGCTACCAAAACTAGATAAGATTGAAGAAGCTAAGAAGTGCATGCTGACAGGAACCAGATATAGATCTCTCCTGAGAGACACAGCCAGAACGTGTCAAATACAGAGGCAAAGGCTAGCAGCAAACGACTGAACTGAGAAGGGGACCTCTGTTGGAGGAATAAGAGAAAGGATTGAAAGAGCTGAATGGCCTTGCAACCCCATAAGAGCAACAATGACAACCAACCAGAGCTTCAGGGACTAAACCACTGTCCAAAGACTATGGACTGATCTATGGCTCCAACTGCATATGTAGCAGAGGATGGCTTTTCTGGGCAACAATGGAAAGAGCAATCCTTCGTCCTGCCAAGGTTGAACCCCCAGTGTAGGGGATTGTCGGGGGGAATGGTAAGGGGTGGGTGGATGGGGAGTTAAAGATCCTTATAGAAGAAGGGTAAGGGAGGGGATGGGGACTTATGGACAGGAAACTGGGAAAGGGATTAACATTTGAAATGTAAATAAAGAAATATCTAGTAAAAAATATCATCATATCCTACTACAAAAGCCTATACTCAACAAACCTGGAAAATATGGGTGAAATGGACAATTTTCTAGACATATACCAGGTACCAAAGTTAAATCAGGATCAGATAAACCATTTAAACATCCCATAATCCATAAAGAAATAGAAATAGTCATTAAAATTCTTCCAATGTGGAAAAAAAAAACAGGATCACTGCAGAATTCTATCAGACCTTCAAAGAAGACCTAATACCAACAGTCTTCAAACTATTCCAAAAAAAACGGAAATGGAAGGAACACAACCCAATTGATTCTTTGAAATCCCAATTAAGCTTATACCTAATCCACACAAAGACCCTACAAAGAAAGAGAATTTCTCTCATGAACAATGATGACAAAATACTCAATAAGGTTCTCTCAAAATGATACCAAGTAAAACATAAAATGATCAATCACCATAATCAAGTAAGCTTTATTTCAGTATGCAGGAATGGTTCAATATAGAAAAATCAATCAACATAATCAACAATGTAAACAAACACAAAGAAAAAATCACGTGATCATCACATTAGATCCTGAGAAATTACTTGACAAAATTCAACAACCCTTCATGATAAAAGTCTTGGAAAGATCAGGAATTCAAGGCATATAATATATATTAAAAGCAATATATGCCAAACAAGTAGCCAGCATCAAACTAAATGGAAAGAAATTTGAAGCAATGGCACTAAAATCAGGGACTAGACAAGGTTGCCCACTTTTTCCCACCCATTGATTATAGTACTTGAAGTCATAATCAGAACAGACAACAAAAAGAGGTCAAAGGGATAAAAATTGGAAAGAAAGGAGGCAAAATGTCACTATTTGCAGATGATATGATACTATACTTCAGTGACCCCACAATTCCACCAAAGAACAGCCTAAATCTGATAAACAACTTCAGCAAGTAGCTGGATATAAAGTCAACTCAATCAAATCAATAGCCTTCTACTATTCAAAGAATAAACAGGCTTAGAAAGAAATCAGGAAACAATACCCTTAACAATAAAGACAAATAATATTAAATACCTTGGTGTGACTCTAACTAAGCAAGTGAAAGATCTCTATAACAAGAACTTTAAGTCTCTGAAATAAGAAAGCAAAGATCTCAGAAGATGGAAAAATCTCCCTTGCTCATGAATTGGCATGATCACTAGAGTAAAAATGCCCATCTTGTTGAAAGCAATCTACAGTTTCAGGGCAGTCCCCATCAAACGTCCGACTCAAAATATTCATAGAATTAGAAGGAGCAATTTGCAAATTCATTTGGATCAACACAAAACTCAGGATACTGAAATCTATTCTCAACCACAAGAGAAGTTCTGGGGGAATCATCATCCCTGACCTCACGCTGAATTACAGAGGAATAGTGATAAAAACAATATGGTATTGGTATAGAGACAGACCAGTAGATCAACAGAATATAATTGAAGACACAGAAATGAACCCACACACCAATGGCCACTTGATCTTTGACAAAGGAGCTAAAATAATCCACCATCCAATGGAAAAAGCACAGCATTTTCAACAAATGGTTTTGGTTCAACTGGAGGTCAGCATGTAGAAGAATGCAAATTGTTCAGTTCTTATCTCCTCGTACAAAACTTAAGTCGAAAGAACTCCCCATTAAATCCAAACACATTGAAACTAATAGAGAAGAAATTGGGGAAGAACCTTCAACACATAGAGACAGAGGAAATTTTCCTGAACAGAATTAGCATTCTATGCTCTAACATCAACAATAGACAAATGGGACCTCTTAAATACAAAGATTCTGTAAGGCAAAGAGCAATGTCAATAGGACAAAACAGCAAAAAACAGATTAGGAAAATATCTTTACCAGTCCTACATCTGATAGAAGGCTAATATCCACTATACATAAAAGAAGTCAAGAAGTTAGACTCCAGAGGATCAAATAATCCTGTTAAAAAATGGGGTACAGATCTAAAAAAATAATTCTCAGCTGAGTAATATTGATTAGTCATTAGAAATGTTCAACATCCTTAATCATCATGAAAATACAACTCAAAACAACCCAGAGACTCCACCTCATACCAGTCAGAACGGCTAAGATCAAAAACTCAGGTGACAGCAGATGATGGCGAGGATGTGGAGAAAGAGGAACAATCCTCCATTGTTGGTGGGATTACAGGCTGGTTCAACCACTCTAGAAATCATTCTGGCGGTTCCTCAGAAAATTGGACATAGTAGTGCCTGAGGAGTCAGCTATAACAGGCCTGGGCTTATACCCAAATGATGCTCCAACTTATAACAGGGACACATGCTCCACTATGTTCATAGCAGTTGTATTTGAAAGAATTCAGATGTCCTTTCACTGAGGACTGAATACAGAAAAAATGGTACACTTACACAATGGAATATTACTCAGCTTTTATAACAATGACTTTATGAAATTCTTAGGCAATTGGATGGAACTAGAAAATATCATCCTGAGTGAGGTAACTCAATCACCAAAGAACACACATGGTATGCACTCATTGATAAGGGGACATTACTCAAAAGCTCAGAGTACCCAAAATACAATTTAAAGACCACATGAAGCTCAAGAAGAAGGAAGACCAAAGTGTGGATGCTTGAGTCTTTCTTAAAAGGGGGAACAAAATACTAAGAGTGGGAAATATGGAAACAAAATGGGCAGCAGATACTGAAGTAAAGTTCATCCAGAGACTGCACCACCTGGGGATCCATCTCATATACAGTCACCAAACCCAAAAACTATTGAGGATGCCAAGAAGTGCATGCTGACAGGAGTCTGATATAGTTGTCTCCTGAGAGACTCTGCCAGAGCATGATAAATACATAGATGGATACTCACAGCCAACCTTTGGACTGAGATGGGATCCCCAGTGGAGGAGTTAGAGAAAGGAGCTGAAGGGATTTGCAACCCCATAAGAAGAACATTAATATCAACCAATCAGACAACCCAGAGCTCTCAGGGACTAAACCACCAAACAAAGAATATGCCTGGAGGGATCAATGGCTCAAACTGCATATGTAGCAGAGGGAGGCCTCGTGGGGCATCAACAGGAGAAAAGGCCCTTGGTCCTGTGAAGGTTTGATGCCCCACTTTAGGGGAACACCAGGGTAGGGAGACAGGCATGTATGTAGGGAAGCACCCTCATAGAAGCAGGGGGAGTGAGGATATGCGGTTTTGAGAGGTGAAACCAGGAAAGGGGATAACATTTGAAATTTAAAATACAAAAGTATCCAATAAAAGAAAAGAAAAAGGAAAATAAATAAATGTAAGTAACAATGCTGGACAAAGGAGGCTTGGATAATTCTTCCTATAGAAATAATTAATGTTACCTGTGAACTATGAATATCTCGGGTTTATAGTTAATATTTGGTATTAATAATGTAATATGATTTCCAATTTGAAGCTTAACTTTTTCATTTTTCCTTCTCATATTATCTCACCATATTTAAAGTTTTTCCTCAAGCTGTTTATCATGTGTGTAAAGGAGGGCTACCGATTTTTTGTGTTAATTTC
This sequence comes from Rattus rattus, assembly GCF_011064425.1. Taxonomy (NCBI): domain Eukaryota; kingdom Metazoa; phylum Chordata; class Mammalia; order Rodentia; family Muridae; genus Rattus; species Rattus rattus. The sequence continues at coordinate 27,757,450 of NC_046164.1, forward strand.
ATATCCAATCTCTTTGCTGAAGTTGTTTATCAGCGGTGGGAATTCTCTAGTAGAATTTTGGGCATTGCTTATATATACTACCATATCTTCTTTGTATAGTGATACCTTGAATATTTCCTTTCTTATTAGTAGCCCCTTGTTCTCCTTTTGTTGTCTAATTGCTCTAGCTAGAGTTCTGAGTACTATACTAAAAATAGAGAGAGTGTCTTGTCTTTGATTTTAGTGGGATTGCTTCAAGTTTTTCTCCATTTAATTTGATGTTGGCTTTTGGTTTGCTGTACTTTTACTATGTTTGTATATGTGCCATTAATTGCTGGTCTCTCCGAGACTTTTAACATGAAATAGTTTATTTTATCAAAGGTTTTTTTCAGCATCTAATGAGATGGCAAATTGTTTTTTTTTTCTTTCAGTTTGTTTATATAGTGGATTACATTGATGGATTTTCATATTTTGAAAGATCCATGCATCTCTGTGATGAAGCATATTTAATCATAGTGAAGGATGGTTTTGATGTGTTCTTGGATACAGTTTGCAAGATTTATATTGAGTATTTTTATTTTGCTTTGTATTTTTATTTTTTTATTTTTGTTGGATATTTTCTTTATTTACATTTCAAGTGTTATCCCCTTTCCCAGTTTCCCCTCCAGAAACGCCCTATACCATCACCCCTCCCCCAGATTCTATGAGGGTGCTCCCCTACCCATCTACCTCCTACCCCCTGCTTCTCCTCTCTGACATTCCCCTATATTAGGGCATTGAGCCTTCACAGGACCAAGGGCTTCTCCTCCCATTGATGTCCCACAAAGCCATCCTTTGCTACATATGTGGCTAGAGCCATGGTTCCCTTCATGTGTACTCTTTGGTTGGTGGTTTAGTCCCTGGGAGCACTGGGGGGTGGGTCTGCTTGGTTGATGGTGTTGTTCTTCCTATGGGGTTGCAAACGGCTTCAGCTCCTTTTTATTTTCTTTTCTTTAATTCTTTCATTGAGAACCCTTTTCTCAGTTCAATGATTGGCTGCAAGAATCTGCCTCTGTATTTGTCATGCTCTGGCAGAGCCTCTTAGAGACAGCTATATCAGGCTACTGTCAGCATGCACTTCTTGGAATCTGCAATAGTGTCTGGGTTTGGTGACTGTAGGTGGAATGTATTCCCCAGTGTAGTAGTCTCCGTATGGCCTTTCCTTAAATCTCTCTGCTCCACACTTTGTCTCCAAATTTTCTCCTGTGAGTATTTTGTTCCTCCTCCTAAGAAGGATTGAAACATCCACATTTTGTCTTCCTTCCTGAGCTTCATGTAGTCTGTAAATTGTATTTTGGGTATTCAAAGCTTTTTGCATCAATATTCCTAAGTAAACTTGGTCTGAAGTTCTTTTTCTTTGTTGTGTCTTTGGGTGTTTTAGGTATCAGGATAACTGTGGTTTCATAGAATGTGTTCGGCAGTACTCCTATTTATATTTTGTGGAATAGTTTGAGGAGTATTAGTCATAGCTCTTTAATGGAATTTCACATTTAAACCAGGGTTTGGGGGAGTGTTTTTAATTACTGCTTGTATTGTTTTATGTTTTACGGGACAGTTCAGATAATTTATCTGATCTTGAATTAATTTTGGTATGTGGTATCTGTCTAGAAAATCATCCATTTTATCTATATTTTCCAGTTTTGTCAAATATAGAAATTATAGAAATAACACTCTTCAAAATAGCCACAAATAATACAAAATGTCTTATTATAACTCTGACTAACCAAGTAAAAGATCTTTATGACAAGAAGCTCTCAAGTTCCTGAAGTTAGAAATCAAAGAAGACCTCAGAAGGTGGAAAGATCTCCCATCCTCGTTGATCAGTAGGAATTACAAAGTAAAAATGTCTACCTTAATAAAAGCAATCTACTAATTCAATGCAATCCCTATCAAAATTCCAACACAATTCTTCATATATATGAAAAGAGCAATTCTCAACTTTGTATGGTATTCAAAACAAAAACCAAAATAAAACAAAACAAAAACAAACACAATGTAACACAACAACAAAAACGACACAGACAAAAAAACAGGATCGCCAAAACAATTCTCAACAATAAAAGAACCTCTTGGGGAATCACCATCTCTGACCTCAAGCTGTAGTGCAGAACAATACTGATTAAAAAAAAATCATCATCATCAACAACAACAACAAAAACAAAAACCTGTATGGTATTTGTACAGAGACAGGTTGATCAATCAATAGAATAGAAATGAGACCCGGAATTAAACCTACACACCTATTGCCACATGAACTTCTTTAACAAAGAAGCAAAAACCATATAATGGAAAAAAGAAACTATCTTCAACAAATTGGTGATTGTCTAACTGAAGGTCTGTATGTAGAAGAATGCAAATTGATCCAGATTTATAACCTTGCATAAAGTTCAAGTCCAAGTCCACCAAGGACCTCCATTTAAAACTAGATATACTGAATCTAAAAGAGAAATTGGGAAATAGCCTTGAATATATTGGCACACAGGAAAATTTCCAGAACAGAACACCAATGGTTCAGGCTCAAAGATCAATAATTGGCAAATGAGGCCTCATGAAACTGAATATCTTTTGTAAGGCAGAGACACTGTAAGAAAGACAAAATGACAGTGTACACATTGGGAAAAGGTCATCACTAACCCTACACCCAATAGAGGGCTAATATTCATAACATACAAAGAACTCAAAAAGTTAGAATCCAAAAAACCAAGTAACCAAATTTAAAAATGGGGTACAGACCTAAATAGAGAACTTACAACTGTCAACAAAGGAATCTCAAACGGCCAAGAAGCAGGTAAACACACACACACACACACACACACACACACACACACACACACACAGACACACACACACACAGTATGCACTCATTGATAAGTTGGATATTAGCCCAAATGCTCAAATTACCCTAGATGTACAGAACACATGAAACTCAAGTAGGATGACCAAAATGCAAATGCTTCACTCCTTCTTTAAAAGGGGAACAATAATGCCCTTGGGAGGGAATAGGGAGGCAAAGTTTAGAACAGAGGCAGAAGGAACACCCATTCAGAGCCTGCCCCACATGCAGCCCATACATATACAGCCACCAAATAGATAAGATAGATAAAGCAAAGAAGTGCAGGCTGACAGGAACCAGATGTAGATCTTTCCTGAGAGACACAGCCAGAATACAACAAATACAAAGGCGAATGCCAGCAGCAAACCACTGAACTGAGAATGGGACCCCCGTTAAAGGAATCAGAAAGGACTGAAAGAGCTTGAAGGGGCTCGAGTCCCCATATGAACAACAATGCCAACCAACCAGAGCTTCCAGGGACTAAGCCACTACCCAAACAGTATACATGGACTGACCCTGGGCTCCAACCGCATAGGTAGCAATGAATAGCCTAGTAAGAGCACCAGTGGAAGGGGAAGCCCTTGTTCCTGCCAAGACTGAACCCCTAGTGATCATGATTGTTGGGGGGAGGGTGGTAATGGGGGAGCATGGGGAGGGGAATACCCATAGAGAAGGGGAGAGGTAGGGGTTAGGGGAATGTTGGCCGGGAAACCAGGAAAGGGAATAATAATCGAAATGTAAATAAGAAATACCCAAGTTAATAAAGATGGAGAAAAAATGTAAATAAGAAATACCCAAGTTAATAAAGATGGAAAAAATTAACATCCTTAATCATCAAGGAAATGCAAATCAAAACAACCCTGACATTCTACCTTACACAATCAGAATGGCTAAGATCAAAAGCTCAAGTGACAGCACATGTTGGTGAGGTTGTGGAGATAAAAGAATACTTGTCCATTGCTGTGGAATTGCAAACAGGTACAACCACTCTGAAAATCAACCTGGAGGTTCCTCAGATAATTGGAAATAGTTCTACCAGAAGACCCAGCTATACCACTCCTGGGCATATACCCAAAAGATGCTCTACCATACCACAAGGGCAGGTGCTCCACTATATTCATATTATGAATAATCGCAACACCTAGACATTGGAAACAATTCAGATGTCCCTCAACCAAAGAACGGATACAGAAAATGTGGCTCATTTACACAATGGAATATTATTCAGCTATATAAAATGAGGACATCATGAATTTGAAAGCAAATGGATGGAACTGGAAAATATCATCCTGAGTGAGGTAACCCAGACACAAGAAGACATGCAGGTATATACTCACTGATAAATGAATATTAGCCAAAAGTACAGAATATCCGTGATAAATCCTACAGACCATAGGAATTTTAACAAGAAGGATGACCAAGTGAGGTTGCTTCAATCCTGCTTAGAGGGTCAAACAAAATTATCACTGGAGGCAGAGGGAGGGACCTGTGTGGGAGAGGGAAAGGGGAGGTGAAACGGGGTGGGGGCAGACAGTAGAAAATCTCAAAAGGCCAAGAGAACGAATGGAAGTATGCAGCTGAAGAAAATTGGGTACGAGGAGATCCTCTAGATAACCCTAGAGACCTAGGATGTGAGAGGCTCCCAGAACAAAATGGGTATGACCTTACCTGAAATTTCCAACCGTGGGGAGATGGAAACTAAAGATACTACCTCCAGTTCATAGATAGGGAAGGACCCCAATGGAGCAGAGACTGAAGCAAAAGTCATCCAGTGATTGTCCAACTTGGGATCCATTCCATGTACAGGTACCAAACCCTAACACTGTTGATGCTATGTTTGACTTGCAGACAGGAGCCTAGCATGTCTGTCCTCTGATAGGCTCTACCAGTCACTGACTGAGATACTTACACACAACCATTTGACTGAGGTCGGGCACTGCTATGGAAAAAGGTAGGGTGAGGATTGAAGGAGCTGAATGGGAATTGCAATGCCATATGAAGAACAACAACAGACACATCAAACACAGATTCCTCCGAGCTCCCAGAGACTAAGCCAAGGAGCATACATGGGTTAGTCAGTGGCTCCTGGCACATATGTAGCAGAGGGCTGCCTTGTCTGGCCTCATGGGAAAGAATGTGTTTAATCCTTTTGAGACCTGATGCCCTAGGGAAGGGAGATGTTGGGGGTGGTGAGGTGGGGGTTGGTGGATAGTTAGGGGAGTTGGTTCTCAGAGACAAATAGGAAGGAGTGATGGTGTGAATAACTCTGGGAAGAGGGACTGAGAAGGGGGCAACATTTGGTATGTAAATAAATAAACTAATTTAAAAAATATAGAATTCTTCAAAATATATTTGTCACATTGTATTTTAATATAACATTTGCTCTGTTTTAATGTATAAATTTGTATTTGTTAACGAAAAATGCCTTTATAATGGCAACTTTTTTGCATATTTTCTCAAACCTCGGTGATCCTTGGATTTTTGGTTTAGGACTCATGTTTTGTCTTTCTATTTGCCTAGGTTTCCATATAAGAATAAACTCATACAGATCAAAACTGAAAGACAATTTGAGACACAAGATAAAAACATCTCTGAAAGACTAACAGGAATCTTCTAGAACTCTATAAATAAACATCATTGTTACTCAATAGATTATTCTGAAATACGTACATCCAAACCATCTAAAGATTTTAGTATACCAGCAGATAAAATTGATAATAGCTGCTATTAGAGTGATAATTGTTTTTGATGGGATCTTGTTGCTCTCCTGCATCATTTTCTTCAGTGAGTGGAAAGATATTATGACATTTTCATCGTAATTTTCTTGATGGTGTCATGGAAACCCAGAGAAGTTAAATTAGTTGCCTAAGGTTACACAACATCTAATAGCAAAACTGATATTTAAATCTCAGACTTCCCAGCTCTAACACCCTACTGCTAGCCACCATACTTCAAAGGATTGAAATAGCGGCTTAAAGCTAAGAGCACATTTGCTTTATATAAGTAACACGATGCAGGAAGAACTTCAAAGAAGGAAATTGCAAATTGTATATTAATGGTACAGGAAGCATTGATTTCTGTAGTCATAAAGAATCATGGGGCACGAATACTTAAATAACTGAAACTACTCTTGCCATCTAAATTTAAGAATAACCCCTCCATGGTTTCCTTTGTTCTTCCCAATTTGCTTATTACATGCATGGGTTCATTAACAGAACTCTCTGATTGCAGATGAAATTCATGGTATCAGAATTTATTAATTAAGCAGTCAGTCTCACATCAGTTCAAGTGTCTTTATTAGATTTCCTCATCATAGACATCACAGACTTACACAGAGACAAGATTAAATGGCCAATGTGTTATAGAGATGAACATAATTTACCAAGCATATAGAAATACAAGCAGTATAACTATAGGGAATAGTACAAAGAAAAATCAATCACATAAGCAAATATTAATCTATGGTCTTTGAAGCTTTAAGCCACTCCATGGTAGTAAAATACATGCTTGGTAGCCTCTCAAAGATATTTTAAGCTACTATTATGCTAAACAGTGAAGACTTTCTCAGGTTGTAATATTTTCCAGCAGGACAGTGTTTCCTGTAAAATCTTCTCTATATTCTGATAATTTATGCTTCAATTGAATTAACCTTGCATGTGGTCCATGTGCTATTGACTAAAACATGATTAAAGGGTCACAAGTGAGGCATTCTTGATGGTAACCATGGAACCGGTATGTTTACAAATGCGAGCTCCAGGTTTTGTAGAGCGGAATCTTACAGCCAAAGAGACTTGAATAAAACCTGTCATCTTCACCATGTTTGTGTCAACTTGAAACAAGCTGGAGTCCTTTAGCATGAGGGAATATTAATTGATGAAATGGCCTCTGAGCAACCCCGTGGTACATTTTCTTGATGATTGATTCAAGAAAACCCAGCTTGCTGTGGGTGGTAGAAGAAAGAAACTATACTGAGTAAGCTATGGGAAATAGACCAGTAAGCAACACTCCTGCAATTGTTTATGCCTGCAGTTTCCAGTCTTGAGTTCCTATCCCAACTTCCTCAATGATGGAAGTTACATGAATTGTAAGCAGAAGTAACCCTACCTCCCCTAATTTGCTTTTGGTTTTGGTATTTTATCGCAGCAATAGAAATAAATCCTAACATACACATTTTCAGCTAACAGACAGAAAATGATACCTGGGAGAATACACAGGTCTGATGGAAATCCACAGACACTGATTACCCAAACTGGCGTAGAAGTATATTACTACTGCGTATTTGGTAGAAAGATTCTGTAAGTCAAATAGAAACGTTTCAGCATAATCCAAAAGACATGTGAAAGAACCAAATATTGTTCATAGGAAAAAGGGGGAAGGAGTAATCCTTAGAACAGAAGTTTGTTGTTGTTGCCATTTTAATAAAAATATAAATACTATTAATTAATGAATATGAAGACCTATATATTTACAAGATATTCTTCCTCACATTTTACTCTATATAGTAGTATAATGAATTCTAAATGGTTTTCATAAATGAATCTATCATGTTTTATCAATTTCAGAAAGGTTTCAGTTGAGACAAAAGTGAACACATTGAGGAACTGTTGCATATTGACATATGAACCGAGAGAGCCGGAATGCTATGCTAGAATCAAGACCCGCTATTCCAGTGAACAAAGAAAGAATAATTTTGCCTTCAAAGGCTTCATTTCTATTTGAGTATGCTGAAGTAATTCTGTTTTTAAAAGGCTTGATTCTGTTTGCGTACGCTGAACATCACAGGAGCGTTTGCCTCCGTGTTTGAAAATTTATATTTAGTGCTTGTCTTCTAAACTGAGAATCTGAGGGGAGAATGGAGCACTATTCATCTTCATGTCTCTAGTGCTTAGCATTGTACACGCAATATAGCTGAGGCTTGACGTTTTTTAAAACAAATTGAATAAAATATGAATGGATGAATAGAAGCATGAAGAAAAGCAATGCAATTCTTCATAAAGTGGAATGTTTCCTAGGAAAAAAAATCTGTTTGTATCTTGCGTTTTGCCTCACTGCTGTGATGCAGGTACGCCTTTTGAGGGGACTAAACATAGGCATTAGGCAACATTCCTTCCTCATTGCCACTGCCTTCAGGGTATTGGGCTCATGGGAAACACTGACATACCACTCGGCAGAGATGCAGCCTAACATGGGGGTCTCAACTTGGGTGGTACGGACCACCCATCCAAGGCTGTTGTTATCAAGCTTCTGTGTACCCAGATACCTCTGAGAACCTTGAGGAGTTGAAATCCAGAGGCCCGGGCCTGGTTATGTTTCCGGGGCCTGGGGAATACAGCCTAGCTCAGGGTGAGTGTCAATAATGCAAGGGGACCTTCTGCGGGAGACTTATGCGGCATAGCAGTAAGGAAGAATTCCCACCACAGCAGTCCTTGAGAAAGGAGACAGTCCTTGCTTGTTCAAACTGTTTATTCATGGTGCAAAAATGAATGGGTATATTTTACTCAGAGTAGGCCAGAGATTAAATACCTTTGGCATTAAATGTCTGGGAAAGGAAGCTTATTGGCAGGACCATCTAGCTACCTCATTAGCATGGAGAACTCTGGGCTCTAGGCTACCACCAGTTGCCATGGTCCTCTTAATTGGGAGTCATGGTCACATGCTCCAGGACAGTAACAAGGTAGGAAGCAGATTCAAATGCTTACCATTCTCAATTATGTGAATCTCTAGGGTAATTTAATCTGTTCAGCCTTAACTGTTTTTTTTTTTTTTTTTTTTTTTTTTTTCCTGTCTGGTCACATAGTTCCACTTGCTTCACAGACCTTGCATGATACCTTCAATATTAATCAAAGGATTATGGTAGACTTGACTTAGCACTCTTAAAAATATAATCCTTGAATTTTACCAATCATTTAAAAATGTTTTGATAAAAGAGTTAGTTGTTCTCAATTTCTGTTATAAAACTTTACACCCCACAGAAAATTTTTCTTGAACTGTGATGTAGAAAAAAAATGAAAAAAAAAAAAAAAGAAAAATACATACTTGAGCTGGCTAAAACAAGCTCAGGAGTCATTAAACCTAATTTCCCCATTGTTCTTACTTCACAGTATCTGGAAACCATATACTTTAAGGACCCCTTTCCCTTTAATTAATCACAATTTATTTAAATAATGTTGCTTGTCTGCTCAGATGAAGATATATATAAATCAAAAACTATTTGACATCTTGCAGTTCACCACCGTGTCCTAACCCTGACACATACTTGCTGCTCTGACTGAACTATGTTTAGGATTTTAAATTTTAAAAATGCATGTATAGTTCAAAAAATTATAATGATCAGTAAGATATTAAAGATGGATTTTTCTTGACTTTTACAAATCAAATTTGCTCTTCATGACTTGTTTGAAGCACCTTAGCTTTAAGAAACAATGGAGTTATAATTGCTAAAGTATTTAACATTTTAGAAGATAATGGAAGATTAAGGATTCTATCACATGCGGTTCTTCTGAACTCCATATTTTCCTCTTCAGTTAATTTGAAAGATAATTTCTTAATCTAATTAAATTCTCACTTAACACAATCTGCCAGCAATAAATGCACAGAGAAATTATAGAGTAAATCTTTTCTATTAAAATGCTAAAAGTATTCATTTTAATAGATTTAATTCATATGACAAGATTTTCATTTCTAAATATGATTACATACATTGAATTTATTTTGGCAACCATGCATGAATGTTGAGTAGTGACATGCATGTTAGTTTTAATTCTATGAGGATATTTAATATTCTTAATGTGTCTGAAGGGGATTTTTTCAATGGACTGTTCATGTTTTATGGTAATTGAAGTTAAGCATTCCTTTAAAGTTATGTAAAGCCTCCACTGTATTTTCAAACATACAATTCAAACCTACACCATTGTCACAGTATGTGGTTGGGAATGAAAGGGGTTTTTCATATGTTTTCATATGCTGCTTTGTTTATATGTTCACACTGATGTTTGTATAAGATACTGAAATTGACAGTCTGTCCTTGCTTACATAAAATCTTTGTCTATGTAATAAGCAGGATGCAAAAATATCAATGAATGATAATACCGTTCTTTTGATCAGTAGTTATGTGTTCAATGATGAGGCAGCTTTGAAAAATTTTTAGAGTGTTAAATGATGAGAAATATAGAAAGAAGCATCAGTGGTAAGCCTTTAAGAAAAACCCCCTAGTCCTTTATCAGTCAGGAATTGAGGAATGAGACAGGCACTGCCACAATCATTGGCTTTAAGAGCAACTGCCTATAACTGGTATAAACTAAGAATTCTCCTCCAGCATTTTGATCTGAAAAACATATCTGTAGTTTTTCAGTAGGGAGGGGAAAGTTTGTACATCTCTTTTGTATAATTTTTCCAAATTCAAATTCATCGTAATTCATCTGGCTGGCAAAGGTGAGTAGGATCCAAGCTCCAAAACTATGGAAAAATTGTTTTAGCCTGTTTCTAAAAAGGAGTTCAATAAAGATTAAATTAGCCAAATTTCTAATTCAATCTTATTGACAGTGACTGCTTTGTGTGTTAAAATTACAGACCATTGGTATACATGGCAATTAAAGATAAGATCACAAGGTGCTGAGAAAACTTTCATGTCCCTCCAAACCTATCTAACATAAGTTGAACAAAAGGCAATGGGAAAGTAGTTAAGCAAAAAGAAAGAAGGCAGACATGAAGTTAATGCACTAAGGAGACAGAGGAGCTGTCCCATGTAGTGTGAAAAAAGCAACAAACGAAAACCCTATATTATAGGAAGGAGAGTCAGGAATAGAGTACTCAGAATCCTTCTGATTTATGTACTTTTCAAAATGAAAAAAATGTGAAGCACGTTCTTAAGAATTATCTGTGTGATTTATATAGTTCAGCTATAAAAATCATAACACACCACTGGATAGAGGAGAGCATGACCTGACTTCTATAGGAATTACTACTTGGCAGGCCCATCAACATGATGGAAACAGACGTCAAACTCAAAAAAGAGAACCTAAGGGTTAGTGTGAAAAAGTCTTCAGGGCATAGCTTGGCAAGATGACAATTACAATCGAAGCATTAAGAAGGGTTATAAAGAGGGGCCTAATCTAGAAATTGAAAGACAATTCAGAAATGATATTGAGGATTGATGTATTTGAGAATAGGCTCCAGCTGTGATCCTTGTTTCACACCAGTCACAAGGTTGTGACCTATAGAGTGAGTAGTCTTAATCACACCATCCTTTCTGTATAATTTACACTATTAGCTGCCCTTACTGGCATTTATCAACTTAGGAATTTGAGTAGATGTTGATTCACTCAACCACAGTGACAAGACCTCTCTATGGGCTCTTAGTTCAATGTTTCCAGCACAAATGAAAAGTATTTGAAGTCATATTTCATTCCAAACCTTTTGCATAGTTGCCACTTAAATGCTATTTATGTCAGTAACACCACTACATTTCAGTACTCTTTTCTTTATCAAAGATGAATTATGACTATGGGAAATGTGGAGATCATTCAGAGTAAGCATCTCTCTTTACAGTTTTTAAAGGAAGCATATGAAACCGTGTTGATAACAAACACAACTTGTGGAGTGTTTCATTAGTCATTGTGACAAGATTGGATACTTCACTAGAGAACTGATTGCGGGCACAGCCAAGGGTATTTGTAGTTGTGAAATAAGTCAATAAGAGACAAGAGAAGGCATTCTTCTTCATTCTTCTTGATGGATTTGTTATGGGCTGGACAGGAAAGGAGTGAAGGTGAGCTGAGGACAGCCTCCCAGTGCAGTGGTGTGGTCTCATGTAAAACAAATCCATACACGGACTACACTGCAGGCGACCTCAGTTGGGATCTCTTACCTATTAAGCGACCTCTTACCTATTAAGCTACAACTTGGATGCTTTAGAATGGAGAAGACACTAACATAATTTCTAGCGTTTAAGTTCATGTCCCTTAGTCTTTTTATAAAGGGTTAGAGAAAACTCTAGCTAGAGTTACTCACATAATTTGTTGTTGCTCCTTGCCAAGAATTGTAGAAAAACCGTCTATGCTGCAGTGTCTGTAGGAAGATGGAGGAGCAGCCACCATGATCACTGCCAGGTACTGGATATATCTGACTTGAATGTATGCACTGATGATTGCTGTGCAAGGTTTCATTTCTCTAAATTCGTATGGCTAGGTTCCTCTTGTTTATTCTTTTGTCCAGTGTCCTGTCACATATGGATAAATTGAAGTTTAGCTTCACTTATTCACACTTTTAGTAAAGTAAATATTGCTGACAAAAACTAGTCTTTAATACTATCTGAAATCCAAACTAAGCAGGTTGTATTTATGTATGTGAAATAATAAAAGGAAAAGAGGCTACCAACTTGAGAAATTGGAAATAAGACTCCCAAAATCGATGGGTAGAAAAAGGGGAGAGTGAAAAGTTATTTAGTCCTACTTCCATTAGAAACATATTTTGTATGGATTTAAACACATACATATATAGTTGTTACAAATGTTTGTATATACACATGTATGCATGTATAACAACTCAAGTGAAAAAATTCACTGTGTTATTAAAACAGAACAAAGAGGTTTATGTGTGAGGTTTGAAGGGAAGAAAGGGAAAGTGAGGTAATTTTACTATAATCTCAAAAAAAATCTAAAACTTTTAATTTGTAAATTTTTATTTCTATTGATAGCCTTGTTCAAAAGACTAAAAAGCAATATTCTCCCACAATCTCATTTCATCTCACCAACAAACTGTTACTTATATTCCTGGAACGTTGTGATTTCTCCTCATTTTCACATCTATTTATTTGGAGGTCTAGGATTCAGCCACCTCTCGCATTGTCTCACTGACGTAGAAATCCACTCTTCTGTGAAATGGACGCCTCCCAGCATTTCACTTTTGCTGCTTGCTTTGACAAAAGCAACCGTCCCTCATCTTTAAAAAAGAAAAGCATTGTTTTTTATCTTTCTCTTTTGAGAAAATATTTCTATTTCTTGATTATACTCCTACAAATACTATTATTACACTGAAATGGAAGTCACCTGGTTCAGGGATGATTTATAAATGTCAAGCGGATTGTTGGACACGGGAGGAGAACCAGCAAGTCTCTTATTTGCTGCTTTTGCCAAAAATATAACTTGAAAGCAGCTAACTTTTCCTTGCACACTTGAGAACATGAAATCTTTGTGAATCCTTAGTCTTTAAATATTTTCAGTTATATTTTATCTCCATCTCAGTAAATTATATAAATTATTGCTACTATGATATTCTTCAATGTGTTCTAAACAAAATAAGTATACCTTGTTTAGAATAAAAAAATTAAGAATCTATGAAATGCTTAGAATTCTGGTAGGATACATAATGACAGATGGCTTCACTAATTTTCCAGACATCATAGAATCAGTATGTAGCTAAGACATGCATAATATTTCTTAAAGAAAACAGATAGTCATGATATTTGTGGTTTGATATTTTTATTTGCATCTAGGAGATCAAAATAATAATATCGTTGAAGATAGCCAGCATATAAATATGTCCCAATATTCACATCAGCATCTCATTACTTGGGTGAGATAATAATTTTGAGTTCAAAAAGTGACTTTTATTTGTATTAATCCTTAGTCTACTTTTATGTATCTGTGGCTCAGACTGTGGTAAATGGATAGAAACATGTTATTTGCAAGGATAAAATGAAGGCAATTAGCATTTTTATGCCCTTAAACACTATATACACATTTTATATTTTATTTAATACATACTAACTCTGCTTATCTAATGTTTCTCTGTGGTTATTTTTGTTGTTGCATACAATATATGCCATGAGCAAATCGCCATAGTCAATGATTGCACTTTGCTATCACAAGTTTGTGTTCAGCATCTGACTTTTTCCATCCTTGTTAATCATAAATTATATGCTAAATAACTGTAAACTATATTTTTCCACGTGTTATATAAAACACAAGGGTTCATTTCTTCAGTCTCTGGTTTTTACAGTTATTTTCTAGTCGTACTTCCCCATCTGTCCTAACCTCTATGAGTGATGACTTAATTTTATAACACCTTTTCCCATTCATATATTAGGTGGAACATTTCAATTATTCTTGCATGTGAATTGTTTACTTAAAATTATATACTTCATCTTTCCACAAATTATAGTATACCATTCTTTTAAGAGAGAAACATTAAGCATATTATTTATATTTACTATACATTTGTTTCCCAAGTTCCATTGCCAATCATCCAAATATGGTCTCCTTGGTAACCATTGTGACTCAAAAATTTAGAAGAATTCTACAGTTTGCCAAGGTGTTGACTCCAGTGATATACTTGTGTGACTTTTATTTTGTCTTATCTGTGTAGGACACAAAGGTTGACTTATTTTAGTGATTCAAAATGAATACTTAAGAGAGAACAAATCTACCTACATTAAGTTTGTTCAAGGAAAATTTGGTTAATCCTATGTCAAATAATGAAGGTCACAAGGGAAAGGGTAGTAGAAGAAAATATGGTAAACTTTTGTCATAACTTGAATGCTTTCTGGATAGAAATGCCATGGTTCATCGCTGAAAAGGTTTACAGCATGGTAATGTTGCTGCTGTTGTTACTGCTGCTGGTGCTATTGCTGCTGTTGGTTTTCTTTTCTATTAATGAGTTATAGGCTACTTAGAAAAGCAAAAACAAATGATGTTGTTATAAAAACTAGGAGTGTAGAAGGAAGGAAAGACCTTTCTGGAAGAGTACCACCATCATGCCTAATTCCTAACAGGCTGCTGAATATGTGTTGAGCACCTTGTGTGTGAGAGGGCATGGTATATCATCTACTGATCCTGAAAGAGAAGTCCTTCAAGCATTCATAAGCATTAGATTCTGAGTAAAATCAAATTATGCAAACATATCAGTTCATTACACATGATTAGTTTACACTTGAAGAAGTAGATCATTGTTAAATTATGGTGTGTTCTTTGATTGAAAACACTAACTTTGTAAACAATGGCCATATTTTTTATTGATAGCGAAGTCTAGGAATTCAAATATTCAAGGTTCCCCTGGATAATACTTCAGTGAAGTTCTAAACTTTCACCTAAAATATATATTTAAATATTTAATCAGTTAAAGGTTAAAGATAAATAACTGTTTTCAGTTGCCTATCATGCTTCTTCAAGGGACTAGTTATGGTTACTTTGAAATTTTTCTACAATTCTGAAAGTCACATGCAAAATAACATAGTCATAATTCATAATCATTAATTCTTTTTCACATAATAAATTGTGCCTATTTTTATTTTGTTTTCAAAATAAACTAAAAGCCATGGGACAGTGTGTTGGTGCCAGAGCAAAAGCATTAGTTTAAAACATGGTTTCAATCCACAGAGCTCATGGAAAGAAGAAAACCAACATCCATCCATTCATATGTACCGTACATACAAATGCACATACATACATACATAAACACACACTCACACATGTACATATACATACACACACAGAGAAGCAAATATACACAAAGACAAACACAAATACATAAGACACACACATGCACACAGAGTTGTGCACACACACAACACATGCACAAGCATACAAAAACACACAAATGCTCCAACACACATAGTAACAAGGGGTGAATTAGACATACTTGGGAGTATAATTGTGTTATTTCTATTCCCTTTCCTCAATCCAAACCCTGCCATATATGGGTCCAACTCACACCAACCTCTTTGAAATAAATATATTTCACTAACATAGCTTCCTAAACTTGATGCGAGCAAAGGCAACAGTAATAGACAGGCTGATGTGCACAGGGAAAGCCCAAGAGGTCTCAATATTACACTAAAGTTAACTAAAGAATGCTTAGAGAAAGAGCAATAATTTCCTTAAAGAAAGTGCATACTGGGCTGGAGAGATGGCTCAGTGGTTAAGAGCTCCGACTGCTCCTCCAGAGGTCCTGAGTTCAAATCCCAGCAACCACATGGTGGCTCACAACCATCTGTAATGGAATCTGATGCCCTTTTCTGATGTCTCTGAAGACAGCTGCAGTGTACTTATATATAATAAATAAAATAAAATAAAAGAAAGTTCATACTAATTGGTTATTAAATACAAAATGATCAGCTCTGAAAATATACATAGAAAATTGTGTGTGTGTGTGTGTGTGTGTGTGTGTGTGTGTGTATGTGTGTGTATGTGTGTGTACGTCATTATACTTCAGGGTTAACAAAGAGATGGTTCTTGGAAGCAAAACTGTTTTTAAAGTTAAACTGACATATATTGTGAAACTTTCTATGTACCTTGAAATACCATCATATGTAAATAAGTAGCTTTAAAATAGCACACATATATATTTATTATATTGCAGGCACAAACAACATTAGAATTGGACAACCACTATGTAATATACATGCCAGCAGAATAACCAGGGACATGGTAGGCTTTCTGAGCCCCGTGTTTACAGAGACTCTATCTCAAATTGCCCCAATACTTATCATGGCAAGGGGAATAAAATAGGATGCAAGATATACTGAACCTAATGCTCTCACTCAAAAACTACACGTATTCCATTAGCCAGAATAAAATATGCAGAGATACTAAAGTTGGACACACACACAGATATATATATATATATATATATATATATATATATGAATGAACATCACGATGGCATGTAGATACAATCGCAATTTAATCTGAAAACCTTGCCACAGGAGAGTTGCTAAAATTAATTATTGTAGCCTAAAATTTTACAAAGATTCGAGAGTACTGTATTACATTAAAGTCCCTTTAATTTCTATGTTTTCTGGTAATGCGGAGTGACATACTATCTACAGAAGTTGCCTCTGAAAGAATCTATTTTTTACTCTTGAAAAGAATAAAAATGAAAAAATTTCCATGCTTAAACCCAATATTCACAGGGGATAAAAGAGAATTTCTTCAAAATGAGCATATATTATAATAAAGAAGAGTTACTTATTAACAATGATATCTGAGAGAGATATGACTGGATACTCCAGTAAGAGAGACTGAATAAATTGCCCTCAGAAGGACAATACTAGAATGGGTACACTGTACTAAGAAATCTTCTGGTGATTTGAAAAATGCTTCATCCATGCATGTATGAATATTTATTCAATGATTTTACACAACTTTTAACCACAGTTTATGTACTAATCTGATTTTCTCAACACCCAGAAGCCTCTATACATTTACTCCCTTCCTAAAGTTATTTCATTCAGAGTCTGTGGGGGAAACTTAGCACAATGAAATGAATACATGAGCACATGAGCATAATGCTTGAACTCCCTAAGCTCTGGGATATAAAATCTGGGGTATATACTTTTTAACCTCTTAAATTTTTTTGGTTCTCAAATAAAATTTCAAATAATGTAAATTTATTATACTCTAATTTGTGAGAAACAATGAAAATTTACAGTGGTTGATTCATAGAAAGTTGTGAACAATAAGATATGGTTAATAAAGTTTCTCTCTCTCTTTCTCTCTCTCTCTCTCTCTCTCTCACACACACACACACACACACACACACACACACACACACACACACACCCCTTCTAAGCCATAGGGAAGGAAATCCCATGATTAGTGGATATATGAGAATGAAAATAGTCTTTTGCATCATGTTATTATCTACGCTAACATTTCTATTCATGACAGAAACAGCTTAAAGGAAGAGGGAGCTTCCTCTTGGCTGAAAGTTTCGAGAATTTTGGGATATCAAGCAGAAAAGGCATGATGGAGCAGGTCACCTTATATCTGCTGGAGCTGTGTGAAGTAAAGGCCGCCCCCATCATTGTAAACAAGAAACCATACAGAACACTACCAATTAGCCCCAAACCAGAGCTTTATTGTAGTCTTCAAAGGGCCACTCACTCTTTTTTGATTTTTAAAGTTTTTATTAGTCATTCCATTCATTTACATCTCAAATGATATCCCACTCCCAGGTTACCTCCTCTACCAATCCCCCATCCCATGATATCCCACTTCCTGGTTATTCCCCCCACAAGCCCCCCATCCCACATCCACCCGCCCCCCCTATACTTTGCATGTATGAGAGTGCTCCTCCACCTACACTCTCCTAGCACACCAGTCCAGCATCCCCTTACACTGGAAAATCAAGCTTCCCTGGAACCAGGACCTCCCCTCCCATTGCTGTCAGGCAAGGCCATCCTCTTAAAGATGTAATTCTGCCAGGTAAGCCTCATCTCCAATATATACCACAGTCTACCTTAAATATCACTACTGATTGAAGTAAAAGATTCATAATAAAATGGTAGGAGATAGCTCATATTCAAACCTAAATGATCATCTTATGAATCTTCGGCATTCTTGAAAACTTAATGAGAAACTACCCTAAGATCTGAGTTGCAAGTAGAGGAGAGTTAGAAAGAAGAGAATAAGAAAGTTGGCACATGTTTTGTTCATACATGGTTCTAGACTATTCTTACAGTACAGGACATTAGTTCCATCTTCTGGAGAAAGCCTCAACTCTGATTAAGAAAGTGAGTTGGTTGTTACCATAAGCAGTCTTGGCATAACCTGCCTATGTGAATGCATGGTTTGACACTGGGCATGGCAAGCCCACTGATATTTTTTCCTCCCTAGAAACCTAGATGCTTCAACATATAACAAAGACACATGCTCCACTATGTTCATAATAGCCTTATTTATAATAGCCAGAAGCTGGAAAGAACACAGATACCCTTCAACAGAGGAACGCATACAGAAAATGTGGTACATTTACACAATGGAATACTACTACACAGTTATCAAAAACAATGACTTTATGAAATTCATAGGCAAATGGATGCAAAACATCATCCTGAGTGAGGTAACACAATCACAGAAAAACACACATGGTATGCACTCATTGATAAGTGGATATTAGCCCAAATGCTCGAATTACCCTAGATGCACAGAACACATGAAACTCAAGAAGGATGACCAAAATGCGGATGCTTCACTCCTTTAAAAGGGGAACAAGAATACCCTTGGAAGGGGATAGGGAGGCAAAGTTTAGAACAGAGGCTGAAGGAACGCCCATTCAGAGCCTGCCCCATGTATGGCTCATACATATACAGCCACCAAACTAGATAAGATGGATGAAGCAAAGAAGTGCAGACTGATAGGAACTGGATGTAGATCTCTTCTGAGAGACACAGCCAGGATACAGCAAATACATAGGCAAATGCCAGCAGCAAACCACTGAACTGAGGATGGGATCCCCGTTGAAGGAACCAGAGAAAGGACTGAAAGAACTGACAGGGCTTAAGACCCCCATATGAACAACAATGCCAAGCAACCAGAGCTTCCAGGGACAAAGCCACTACCCAAAGACTATACCTGAACTGACCCTGGGCTCCAACTGCATAGATAGCAATGAATAGCCTAGTAAGGGCACCAGTGGAAGGGGAATCCCTTGGTACTGCCAAGGCTGGTCCCCCAGTGAGTGGGATTCTTGGGGGTAGGGCTGTAATGGGGAGATGATGGGGAGGGGAACCCTCATATAAGAGGGGAGTTGGAGGATGTTGGCCTGGAAACCAGGAAAGGGAATAACATTTGGAATGAAAATAAGAAATAACCAATTTAATAAAGATGGGAGAAAAAAGAAACCTACCTATCATCTTCTAGACTGTAAACGCTCAGCTATAGAAGGAGTATCAGAATAAATTCCTTACCTCTCAAGCTCAAGTCTATTTTGAAAGAGGAGCAGAAAAAAATTAGCAGGCAAGAAAGTTTCCTGACCAAATTACTATTTATTTCTTTATATCCAGATCCTACATGTGGTTCCGTTATCAGTATGGTCTTACCATCTAGTTATTGTGGGCAGCCAAAAGCAACTGTATAAATAGCTTGTGCCACTTCGAGTGTCTCTGGGGTCTTCATGGCCAGTACTTTATAAACTGATAATCAGTGCCTGTTACTACTGTATAAAATATTGTTCATTACTGTGGGGTATCTGCTTTCAAACTCATTTTTAAAATCTGTATCATTAATTAACTTATAGCCACTATGTTTAATTAGACTTGTACATGTGTCTTTGCATTTAGTTAACATTTCCACTACTCTTTCTATTTACCCTTACCTGCCTGCATCCCCATACCATAAATCATCTAATTGTTTTTTTACTTAAATCATTATAAGAAGTTAAGAAAAAGATCTGTAAAATAAACTAATGTTTGTCGCAATCACAAAATAACTATTGATTAGAGCTTCAACTGAAGGAACAGCCAGGCTGTGTCACCCACAATGAAAAGTACTGAAACGAAGGTAGAAAATATTTCCTATTTTCAAGTAAAATTATTCTTTTACTTTGAATTTGTCATGTATAATTTAGATTTTTTTGTTTGTTATCAACACTGACTCTTGTTACTCTCTTCTCTCTGTCCATGACAAAGGTACTTCTATAGTAAAGCTATGATTTCTCAGTCTCCTATAATGTTCAGAACCTTTTGCCTATGTTCACTAACTCACTCTGGTTAGAGCATGATTCCTTTGACAATTTTATGAGCATCCAAAAGATACCTTCACAAATTCCACTGTAGCTATAATGGATTTTACCATCTCATTATAAACATTATTAAATTAATTTAAATGTACATAGTCTAATCTCACTATTAAATTATCATAGACTCAAGAAAAACTCTTTTTCTTCTTTTGTTATAATCCTAGCATCAAGGTAACTCTGCAAGTCAATAACTAAATGTTATTTTGACTAGTTTGGTACAGGAAGCTCTATGCACCATATTTATATGTATTTTCTGAATTTCTACAATGTTCCTATATATATACTTATATATATATATGCAAAAGTATTATGAAAATGTATTTTGCTAAGACAAAATCATGTGCGTAACAACTGCAAAATGTAAAAATATTTCTAACCTGGGTTGGGAAATCATGGATTTCTTCAACGAAATTGCTAGCATTCAAACTAATACTAAAGTTACTAGAGATAGTGATCCATTTTCTGAAACCTTGGGGTCACATGTATTTATCCAGACTTCAGAATTTCTTATAGTTCAGAAAAAAATAATAGAGTGCACAGATCGTATAACTTTCCATAGCACTAATGGGAATGGGTTCCACAGTTTGTTATAATTCTTTTTCTATTTCAGTAAAGACATATTTATTCTAGGCGGAAAACAGTAAATAGTTGCACTTCAGGTCAGATCTTGTCTCCAAGTGACTACAGGTCATTATAGGTCGATTTTTATTTTGCTTTACCCATTCCAAGAAATAATTTATTCTCAGAGTTTCTGGAATTTTTGTAAAAGGAATAAACATTTACTGGGTTCCTGTTTTTTTACGAGCACTATGACTTCATATATTTATGATTAAATCATTAGTACAACAATGTAACGGGTTGTCCTCTTTTAGGAGGAGAAAGAGGTGAAGTTCACAGACTCAGTGCCATGCAGTAGACTGGTTTAATCATATTTTTCCATGGCAGTCTGCTATGGAAGACCATAAATACAATGAGATATTTTTTCTATCAGTTGTTGAAATGAAGAAGTAAAGAATTAGAGAACATAAAGAAGAAAAGACTGGTGGAAAAGGGGAAGTCAGAACACACTCCCAACCAGTGTGCTAGTCAACATCATAGAAGTTCTAAAGCAAGACGGGATTGGATTTCCATTATCTTTTTTCTTATGGACTAGGCAAAGAGACAGCAGATGATAAGGTGCAGTAGAAACCAGCATACTAGCTAAGCTGCCTGCTACTTTATTTTAATGAAGGCACTACCACAAAGTTGTAATTCATTGTGTAATTTAGTATTTGGAAGTGTTACAGAGCCAAGGCCACCATCAATCTTGTAACTGAGACAACAGTGGTGTGGTACCTACTTAACATGTTTCAGAGGAGGAGAAAGGACAATGAAAATAACAGTAAATTTTCAAAAAGAGTTGTGAAAAAAGACTAGAAGACCTAAAGCTTATTTATCCTAAATACATTGCTGTACAAGTTCATCCACATCTCATTTTTAAGAGCAAAAATTTATAAGGTCTTCATTATTTGACATTCGTTCCCATAACACCCCCATTTACCCTTCTGTCTCATTCCCCTTCCTAAGTAATTCCCCAATTCTATCCCCCCTTTACTTCTCCACTATACTATATTCTACTTCCTCCTTCTTGGGAGCTCCACTCAATTAATCCATTAATAAGTACTTTGTCTCTGTTATGACTCAGACTGTAGTACATATATTAAAGATTAAAAGCTAACTTTCACACGTAAGAGACAACAATATATTTCTATTTTAGTTCTAGGTTACTTCTTTGAGGATGGTAATTGTTAGCTTCATCTGTTTATTTGAAATTTATATAATTTCATTTCTCTTAATATCCAAATAATGTTTAATTATATAAATTATGACAGTTTCATTATCTGTTCATCTCTTGTAGACATCTAGGTTGTATAAATTTCTGGCATATGTGAATAGACAATAATGACATGGATGAACAGCGCCTCTTTATTAATACCTAGGGTTTTTTGGATATATACTCAGGAGCTGTTTTGCAGGAACTGGAGGAGTAGCTAATGCCAGCTTCCTTCTGAACCACATTTGGAGTTGAGTTGGGGCAGGGCAGTTATGTACGTATCTATTTGTGATATATATATATATATATATATATATATATATATATATATAGATAGATAGATAGATAGATAGATAGATAGATAGATAGATAGATATAGATATAGATAGATAGATAGATAGATATAGATATAGATATATAGATATAGAGATACAATTTGATGAGCATCATTTTTGAAGATACTATCTTATTACCAGAATGTCTTTTTGGTTTATTCATATAAAAAACCACATCCTTAGTCATCAAGGAAATTAAAATCAGAACATCCCTGAGATTCCACCACACACTAGTCAGAATGCCTAAGATCAAAAACTCAGGTGACAACAGATGCTGACGAAGATATGGAGAAAGAGGAACACTCCTCCATTGTTGGTGGGATTGCAGACTGGTACAACCATTCTGGAAATCAGTCTAAATATAAGTATTTGTTAAATAAATATAAGTATTTATTTAGATATTTGGTTTCATTTATATCATATTCTAATGTATGTTTTGAGATTTTTTTCTTTTAAAAATCTGGTATGTACAGTTGTATGAACATTATTTCTGCATTTCCATTTCAATTCCATTGATCAACTTTCCTGTTTCATACCATGTTGTCTTATAAATATATTTCGGTAGTGCAATTTGAGATTGAGGATGCTGATTTCTTCCAACACTTCCTTTATTATTTAGAAAAAAAGTGTTAGCTACCCTTAAGCTTTACTATTTTCTCCATTTCCTTTTTCACATTTTTTATTTTTTGTTTATTTATTTATATCTCAATAGCAATCCCACCTCTCCTATCAGTCCCCCCTCACATGGCCCCTCCCCCAGCCCCATTCTTAACATCATATTAGTATTAGTCAGCATTGTCTATAAAAACAGAACCAAGAGATTCTGTGTGTGTGTGTGTGTGTATACACATTTCTGTTTGTTTATGTGTCTGTAACAGAGAGAGAGGGAGAGAGAGAGAGAAAGAGAGAGAGAGAGAAAGAGAGGGAAAGAGAGAGATAAATGAGAAATGAGGGGAGGAAGAGGGGAAGAAAGGAAGAGGAAAAGATGGATGTAGGTGGAGAAAGAGATTGGTAAAGGTTGAAAGGATGGGTTGTCTAATACAGATGATATCCTAGTAGCAGTCAAGTTTAAGGGCTGCAGGTATAAAGTACACGTGCAGATTGAATTCATGAAGAAACAATATTATAGCTAAAGTGGTGATTCTGATTCTGCAGATCATGATCCCCTTAAAAGGTCAACTGATATTTCACAGGAGTTACATCATCTAAGACCATCAGAGAACAGCACTATTTACATTATGACTCATCAAAAATAGGAAAAATTTGGTCATAAAGTAGCAACAAAAATAATTTTATGATTGAGGAGGGTCACCACAACATAAGAGCTATACTATTAGAGTACTATCAGCACTCTAGAGACTGAGCCTGAGTATGACTGAAGTCTGTTGGCAAACTCCTTCTCAGACAAGTTAGTTTTAGTATGATGTTTACATTATTTTTCCAACTTCTCTGAAAAAGTGAGTTGTGACTTTTATGAAGAATACATTGGCTCTATAGACTGCTTATGGTAGGATGGTCACTGTCACATCAATCATATCAACTGATGAGCATTGAGGACCTTTTCATCTTCTGATATCTTCAATTTCTTTCTTCAATGTCTTATAGATTTTATTATATTCTTGCTTTGCTAGAGTGATCCCAAAATGTTTTTGAAGCTATTAAAAGGTATTGTTTTGTGGTTGGGGATTTAGCTCAGGGGTAGAGCACTTGCCTAGCAAGTGCAAGGCCCTGGGCTCGGTCCCCAGCTCCGAAAAAAAAAAAAAAAAAAAAAAAAAAAAAAGTATTGTTTTTATGACTTCTATTTTAGTCCACTTGTTATTGGTATATAAGAAGGCTACTAATCTTTGTGTATTGACTTTGTATCCTGCTACTTTCCTGAAACCATACAATGAAATCTGCATTGGTTTTAATGAAAATGACATCCATAGCCTCATATATTTGAATAGTTGGTAGTGAGTTGGTGGGACTGTTTTTGAAAGGCTTTGGAGGCTTTGCCTTATTGGAGGATGTTTGTCCCTGGGATTGGGCTTTGATGTTTCACAAACCTGTGCCAGAAGATTATCTCTGCGTCTGTCTCCAACTTGTAGACAAGATATAAGCTTTCAGCTACTGTTCCAGTACTCAACTGCATCTCTCATGACACTATCTCTACCATGATACTGCCTTGACTCACCCTTTGGAATTATAAGCACGCCCCCAATTAATTGCTTTCATTCATATGTTGCCCTGGTCATGATGTAACTTCACAGCAAATAAAAATAACTACATCATAAATTGATTACTGTAAAAATTTCCTAAAAAGCATACATGAAATAAAGATATCTAAATGGAGTCACCAAATAATGCAGAAGAGAATGCTCCAAGTGGATATTTGATACTACTTACCAAATCTTCCAGAGCTAGAAATAGGTTACTGCTTGTTGGTTATTGAACAATGAGTTCCCATGGAATCACTTTAACAGCAGAGTCCATAGTCAAGATTATTTGTTGCTTTCCAGAAAGTGATGGTGAGATACTATTACTAAAAACAACTGACTTGTGTCTACACTACTTACTAGCATTTATGGTGATGGGTGGTACTGGAAGAGAAAGATAAACATTAATATCACCCAATTATAAACATCATAGCATACAATAGTGATCGGCCTAAAAGATATACTGTTAAAATGATAGTACAAACATTATGGGAATAACCAACCATCAAATACCTCCCTAGAAGACACTATGTAGAAGAAAAAACAGATAGATTGTAATACCCAGAAGTGATAAATGACTACAAGGAAACAGTATCCTCCAGACACAAAAGTCACATACCCTGTGGCAGCAACACAAGATCTACATAGTTTAAAGACAGAAGGGGTCCCAGACATGAGAGTGGGGTTAGCACGTGGTTCTCACTAAACATAAAGCTATTTTCAATCGATAATCTGCTAGCATAGGAAAAGTCTATTTCTCCAGTAGAATATTACTGAGTATTTCGATCATATTTCATACCACAGAGTAACTAACTGGTCAACATAAAAGTAATTGCCTGGAATTTGTGAATGTTTGCTCTATTTTTCTTTGTTTATCATGTGTTTATCTTATTTGTCTTTTGCCTTCATTTTGATTGCCATTACTGTATATTTGTGTCAAGAGGGGCTGTTTTTCTCTTACATTTTGTTTGTTGGCTGTATGGCTTGTTTCATGTTATGTTATTGTTCTGAAAGAAAGAAAAGAAGAAGAAAGAAGAAAGAAAGAAGGAAAGAATGAATGAAAGAAAGAAAGAAAGAGAAAAAGAAAGAAAGAAAGAAGAAAAGAAACAAAGGAAGAAAGACTAGTAAGTTGGATGGATGGGGAGGTGGAGAGGTTCTGAGAGTAGTTACAAAAAGGAAAAATATCACCCAACATATTGTATGGAAAATTATTTAAAATGATAAATACATTAAAATAATATTTTTCAGGAAAAATGAGGCTACCAAGATTCTTCAGTGAGTGAAGAACTTTGATGCCAAACTTACAGACTTAAAAAATTGAGTTCAGGAGTATTTTTAAAGTAATGCAAAAAGAACTTGAGAGCTTCTTAAAACTTTAACTTGTTTCCCATAATAGAACGCTAGACAAGAACAACAAACAACTTGGAAGTTTTTAAAAGATATAATCCATTATCAAATTTCCTTTTCAGAAATTGCACATTGTGAAGCCAATCTGTTATTTCATTTTTATAAAAACAAACTCAATACAATTCACAAAATAATATTTCAGGATGAAATATAAGGCAGAGGGTAAATGAAAACTTCATAATTCTGCCTGTAGATGTAGGTATGGTGGCTTATGTCTAATCTTTGATTGGGAAGGGTGATTTAGAATAATTGTTATAAATGTTAAGGCAACCTATTCTTCACTGAGCATTGTAGGCCATCTTGATCTATACAGTGAGACTCTAGCAAAATTATAATGATGTCCGTGATGATGATGGCTCAAAAAAGGAAGGAAGAAAGGAGGCTCTGCGCTAACGTATTTACTGTTTCCTAGTGTTTACCATGATACATTTCTAGTATCTTTCATAATAAGAAGTAATAAGAAATAAATCTAAGAAACGATGAGCAAAAGATTATTTTCTGTAGTTGGTTTTGTACTTAGATAATTAAAAGTTGTTAACGAAAATCTAATAAAGCAAAAAATAAGTCTAAGTAACAGTTCTACTGTTAGTTATTCATCAAAACCCACAGTAGTAACCAACACAGTGAAATTTTAAGAAACGAAAATTTCTTCCTTTAAAAAGTAAAACATTGCTATGGTATGCTCACAAACTGGGACCTATCATGATTGCCCTCTGAAAGACCCAACAAGCAGTTGAAAGAATCAGATGAAGATATTTACACCCAACCAATGGGCAGAAGCTGATGACCTGTGTAAGCTAAGGAGGGCAACCCTGTAGTAAGAGCAGCAGTCTCATCTAACCTGGATCCTTGAGATCTTTCACTGAGCTAACAATCAGGCAGCATACACAAGCTGATATGAGGCCCCCAACACATATACAGCAGAGGACTGCCGAGTCTTGTTTAGCCAGAGGATGTACTTCAAGAGACTGGAGGCCCCAGGAAGTGGGAGGTCTGGTAAGGTGGGGGTGGGAATATCCTTATGGAGACCGGAGGAGGAGTTATGGGATGTGGAACAGTTGGAGGGTGGACCAGGAAGGAAATAAAGTCTGGACTGTAAAAAATAAGATTAAATAAAAATAAAGAATGTTAAGTTTAAACACCTGCTAAATTTCATATATTAAAAACCTTAAAATGTAAGTTGATGAAGGAGCATAAGTAAATGTCAACTATGATGAATATTTTATTATATAAATTGCATACAATTTTATAGACCGAGTCTTTCTTCAATTAATATGGAATGTTGTAGGGTTTTTTAAAAATCATCAATCATATTTTATGTATAAAACTAATATCTTAGTGCCTGAATTTTCTGAACAAGTGTAGAAAATAAAAAGACATCAGAAATTATAAATAGAATAAGAATAAGCAGACATGATTCATCTAAGAAACTAGATACATATTTAGGTCCATAGAATTATTTGAAGAAAATTTAATGGTACTGAAAACATTAGCTTCCTTACATAGCAAGAGCATAGATTGTGCACACAAGTTTTTATACACTAAATTCAGAATTTTAGATCAAATTAAAAAACTGGTATTATTGAATAAATAAGCCTGAGAAAATTCCAAGATATTAAATAAGAACATTAAAGAATATTAAAACATTGAAAAGTGAAAGAATAAAAACAATAAAATGCAAATAAGAGAAGGAAAAACAGGTTCAAAGAAAATTGAACTTTAAAAGCAATCAAAACTGGTTTTCACAATTTCCAACAAAATTACTGCAGGAAAGGCTGTATTCAACATGATACAAAATACGACCTTTCGCATAGGAAGACCAGCAGTCTCTAAAGATCCACGAGGTCTTTAGAAACACCCTAGTATTGGCAGACTGAAACAAGAATATCACTATGCGTATGTGGTAGACAGGACTGTAAGAAGTTTTATTTGTAATAGTCAGAAGCTGAAAACAACCCATATGTCCCTCAACCAAAGTGTGGATACAGAAAATGTGGTTCATTTACACAATGGAGTACTATTCAGCTATTAAAAATGCAGATATTATGAATTTTACAGGCAAATAGATTGAACTAGAAAAAAATCATCCTGAGTGGGGTAACTCAGACTCAAAAGGACATGCATGGTGTGTACTCACTAATAAAGGAACATTAGCCCAAAAGTACAAGATACCTAGTATACAACCTGCAGACCTTAAGTATAACAAGCAGAAAGGCTCAAGTGAGGATGTTTCAATCCCGCTTAGACTAGAGAAGAAAATGATCGTGGGAGGCAGAGGGAGAGAGAGACCTGGGTGGGAGAGGGAGGAAGAGGAGAAAGGGGGTACAGGATCAAGTATTGGGAGGGACAGGGGAAAGCTCAGAGGGCCAGGAGAGTAAATGGAATCAGGCAGTCTCAGGGGTGGGAGATCGGGAGACCTCTGGAAACTACCAGAGACCAGGGAGGTAAGAAACTCTCAGGACTCAATGTGGGTGACCTTAGCCAAATGGCCAACACTTGGGAGAGGGAACTCAAAGAGTCCACCCCCATCTACCTGGAGAAACATAGGGCCTCAAGTGGAGGGACTGGGTTACCAACTCATAGTCAGGATTTCTGACCCAGTATTGCTCCTGTCTAAAAGAATTGTGGGGACCAAAATGGAAAAGAGACTGAGAGGATGGTCCAATGACCGGCCCAACTTTGTATCAATCTCAATTAGGAGGCGGGGGCACCAAGTCCTGACACTATTACAGATGTTATGATGTGCTTAGAGAGGGAAGTCTGGCATGGCTGTCCTCTGAGAGGCCTTACTACCAGATGACTGAGACAGGTACTTGCACCCAACTATCAAGACTTCTATGGTAGAATTGAGGGAAGGATTGAAGACACTGAAGGGGAGGGTGACCATAGAAAGACCAGCAGTCTCAACTAACCTGGACTCCAGGGATGTCCTAGAGACTGAGTCACCAAGCATGAGCATACACAGGTGGTCAAAGTCCTCTGGCACATATATGGCAGAACACTGCCTGGTCTGGTCTCAGTAGAAGATGCACTTAATCCTGGAGAGCCTTGGGACCTCAGGGAAGGGAGTAGCACCCTCTAGGAGTCAAAGGGGAAGAGTAATGTGATGAGGAATTCTGGGAGGGGAGATCGAGTGGGGGCAATGAGCGGAATATAAATAATAAAATAATTTAAGAAAAGAATAACAAAGTAGATTTAAAAAAATACATGTGGGGAAAAAAGGTCATCAAGATCACACCCAAATGATAATGTTTCTGAAATTACCTTCCTTTAAGCACACAGAATTTGTTTATTATAGTATACTAAGGCTGAGATGAAAAAAAAATTCACAGAGGTGATAAACTGTATATTCCATTAACTTTGAATGAATCAGAAGAGAAAGAAACTCTCCTTAGCCTTCTAATAATATTAAAACTTTTGAGTAAAATACTGAAAACAAACAGAAAACATTCCTCCTTGACTCTAGACAGGTCATATGGAGTCACAGAATTAAAAAGAAAATCTTGCCAGCCTTTGATTAAAAGAAAGTCCGACCTTTCCAGGAAAGAAGTTCAAATGGTGGGTCAAGAATTCCCTGCTGATCTTCAAGAACTGGTTGTGTTGAGATGACCAATGACAGGATTATTTCTCAGGAAAAACTATTGTGAACCTTGAGGATCTGAGACTGACTCTGAAAATTGCACTTTGCTTTATGAGACTGGCATTCTAAGTGATGTGAACTTTTACCATCGTGTATGTTACTTTTATAATGAACTTGAGGGAGGGCAGCCAACAGTGGCACTGCCTATCTGCAACAGTATGAAGAGTAGTGCTGAGATATGTATTTGGTGACGACTGGATGAAAAGTGAGATGTTGATACCTACCTCTGCTAAGATGTTTGAATATTGATAAAAGAGAAAACATACAGCATCAAAAGTGTTTGAAAAACAATGTGGGAAATAACAGACAGGTAAGAATGAAGCAAGCATGGAAAGAGTCCACTGCTTCTAGGGGAGTTCACGTGACTCTTAATCGCTGGAAATACCTTACTTTTCTGAATGCTTGTTCTTCCAGAAGATTTGTCACTTCCTTCCTTCCAGAAATCAAGTCAGGGGGAAGCCTCCAGAAAGTGGCGATTTTCCAGGCTGCATTAGCAGAAGTATGAGGAGCCTCAACAGTGGAGAAAGGTCAGAGAGCAGAGTATAATATGCTTGCCAGGATGTGCCCAGCAAGAAAGAGAAGTTTCAAAGAGCAGTCACAATTGCTATATAATTTTATCCTTAAGCACCCTGAGTCCGTTACACCGAGGCTTATTCTTACATTTCAAAGGTACACCTGAGGTATTCAAGGTCAAGCCACCTGTCTGTGCAGCAGCCCTGTGCATATTTTGGGGGACTTCTGTCTCTAACACCACGTGAGAACTAAGGTGCTTCAATGGTTTCCCCAATGGGAGAAACCCTTTTGATTGTTTGGAGAGCCTGAAGTGTTTTGATCTCTCTGAACATAAAACTCCTGGCCATATTTAAACATAAAACTCTACTGCAATATTTAGTTTTGTAGGGATTTTGCAAGTTTTTCTTTTTACCCAAAGATTTCTTGGTGATAGTTATATCTGGAAGGAAACTACAACAGATGACTTTTAATTTTTAGCCTCTACTCTCCTTTACTTTTAGGAACACACTTCTATTAAATGTGTGATCCCCATTTATTGATTAGAAATAAATACTCTGAAGCTAAGACTTCAGTCTAGCTTGGTGTGAAATAAGACTAAATGCCCAAACAGCAGTAAAAATTGTCTTAGGAATTCCCTCACAGTTTCTGGAGCATGGCCACAGTCTTTGTAATCTAACCACAGCTTTGCATTTGTAAAAGAGGAGTACCTGCTTTGTTTACAAAGTAATTGCGCCCTAATATTTATCTTTTGCTATTAGCTGTATTTTACAAAATTATAAGTAATTCCTGCTACATTGGATACTTACAGGGATTAAATATTTAATATAGAATAATGGCATTTTTAGAGAATTAATTGTTTTATGCAACACTCTGGTTCCACAACTTCTGGTTTGTAATTAACAAAATAATTCAGAGATGTTTAAAATATCCACAGTTCTGCCAGGATTTTAACATACACGTGACTGTGTGTATATGTGTTTTGTGTATGCTCTATATTTATGGGTAAAGACCTTTGACTTCATGCTTGTGGATTTCAAATGAGACATTGTGATATAGATTCTCTCCAACATCTATGTAGCTGCTGAAGATCAAACGTAGGTTACCAGCCTATGCAGAAAACACTTTACTGTCTTGCTAGCTGAAGAACACTCTAATGTACAAAAAGAATATTTTGGGGTAACCTACAACTTTATCAAATTTATAATGAAATCTGAAAGGCTGGTTAGATGGTTCAGTAGGTAAAATCCTCTATGGTATCATACACGAGACTCATTAAGTCTAGATTAAAAAGACAGGACTGTAATTGCAGTTCCTATAATAGACTGGAGGTAAAAGTAAGAGAATCTGTCAAAAATCATGGGACATGTAGAATGGCCTATGCAGCAACAGAAAAAGTTAGACCATGTCTCAAGCAAAATGAAAAGTACTGCATGGTATTGGTACAGAGATAGGCAGGATGATCAATGGAATAAAATTGAAGACCCAGAAATAAACCCACACACCTATGGTCACTTGATCTTTGACAAAGGAGCTAAAACCTTCCTGTGGAATAAAGACAGCATTTTCAACAAATGGTGCTGGTTCAACTGGCAGTCAGAATGTAGAAGAATGAAAATTGATCCATTCTTATCTGCTGGTACAAAGCTCAAGTCCAAGTGGGTGAAGGACCTCCACATCAAATCAGATACACTGAAACTAATAGAAGAGGAAAGTGGGGAAGAGTCTCAAACATATGGGCACAGGGGAAAATTTCCTGAACATAACACCAATGGCTTATGCTCTAAGACCAAGAATCAATAAATGAGACCTCATAAAATTGCAAAACTTCTATAAGGTAAAGAACACTGTCAATAGGGCAAAACAGCAATCAACAGATTGGGAAAAGATCTTTATCAATCCTACATCTGATAGAGGGCTAATATCCAGTATATACAAAGAACTCAAGAAGTTAGATCCCAATTTCCACAATAAGTGATCTGTGACATAAGTGTAACTAATATTCCCTCAAACACACAGCCACATCACACACACACACACACACACACACACACACACACATATACCTTTTAAAAATGACTCATGACCCACTTACCATTTCTCTATATTTCTTTTAATGAATAATGACTGTGTACTCACCACCTTTCCAACATTGCTCTTGTACCTGGGAAGTACAATCATGGAAATTATTGATTAAATATATTTTCTTGTCTAAAGTAAAATACATGAAGGAAGATAGGAACTACATATATCAAAGCAGTAAGGTCAGATAATTAGTTATAACATTCAAAAAAGGAAAACAGAAGAGAAAGAAGTGTAATATCAAAGATGAATTGATATTAAACCAAATATCATGCAGGTAGTTAGAGATTTTTTTTTGAAGTAATTATATTGAAGGTGAAACTTGATGCTGGATGGAGGCATTAAACAAACAAAAACAAACAAACAAACAAACAATCTACTTGGAAAGTTTGCAGCAAAAGAATCTTGCCTGGCCCCAGTGTAAGCCTGAAGCTCACACTGTATCCCCTTCCTGATGTTGTAACTAGTTTAAAAATGTACAGATGTTTTGTTTTGCCTAAACTTTGTTCTTAGAAAGTTGCATCTTCTAAAAGTTCAATGAGGACACATTATAATTATCTACTCAAGATACATCTTGTAGTTATAAATTTATAAATGTTTTTATTCTTTTTCATCTTCAAGGAGGTTATAATTGAAAATAACTATAATATTTAAATCAATGTCTTCTATAATGTTTTCTTAGCATAGAAGTCTAAGTTATTTCCTAATAAGTCCTAAATCAGGGGCTCAGCAATTATAAGTACTGACTGTTCTTCCAGAGGACCCAGTTGACGTCCTCTCTCCCACATGGCAGCTGGCAGCTCTCTCTAATGCCACTGTCAAGGCATCTAATACCCTCTTCATCTGGCACAGCATGCACATAGTACACAGACACACAGGAAAAAGACTCATGCACATAAATTTTTGTTTTTTAGAAAGCCTGTTTTCTCCAAATAAATAAATGTTAATCTCCAGAGACAAAAAATGATTTTGTGGAATTACTCAGAAATAAGTAGAGAACATGAAGGAAACATACCAATTATCTTTGTCATTTCTGATTTACGCTCACACACTATTCAAAGTAAGAAAATATTTCATTGGAAGAAAAAGGTAACAGTGGTATGAGAGTGAGGTTTCCCTCCCCATGTTTGTCCTAATCGTTCAAGAAAAAGCAGCCCAAAGAAAAAGAATCTTCCCCAACAATGTCCTTTGGGAGCAATAGCTGTTCAGGATGAGACAAAATAAAGCAATTTTCATCTACTGCACTACTGGGAGTGGAATTCGCCAACTGCTGTATTGATAAGAAAACTATTGAAGAGCAGACGCCCAGCTCTCAGACTATGATTTCATTAGTAATCATCTTTCATTATTTGCTTACCACTTGTAAATAAATTCTTTTGTCTTAATTGTAGACAAAAGCAGGAGTGAACTCTCTCCTAATCATTTTTTTTGACCACCAAAAGTGTAATATGATTTAAGACTATGCCACTATTAACTGTTGACCTATGTCTTTCTTTCTCTAGATACACTGCTGTACTATATTTTTCAACTCTGCCCTGAACATAGATATAATGATTAAACATGTTTTTGACTGTCGTTTGACAGTATTTCTGGAGAGTCATTAACAAACATCAAGTAACCCCAGAGAAAAGTGATACCACCAAAGTCCAGCCAACTTAGTGTACAGTGAATTTTATTGGAGATAGTTATAAGAATATAGCTGTGGGGTTACTTTGGAGACGGATATGATTCAATGGCAGCTGTGCTCCCCAAATTGCACCATAGGGTGGGTGACTATTCACCAAAGCTGGGATCCTGAACCACCCTGCCCAGCCTGCCAGGAGCTCAAAAGTTTGTAAACTATCTTTCAGACAGTTCAATTGATGCGAGTCTCTTCTAGATAGGTAGCTCAGTTTGTGTGAAAATGTCTCTGAGCAGTCATTACTGCTTATATTTACAGAGGATAGGGGACTGTTAAATCTAGTCAGTTTCAGTGACTTCCTGAGATAAAGAACTTCCTGAGCTTAATGAGCCTTATTCCTTACAGGATAGAATATTTTACCTCCCCTTACAACATCATTATTGGCTCACCTCCTTACTAATACCCTGTATTTTAATAGATTTCCCTCTAATATGGAAGATGATAATGAGATATTGATGTTCCAGCAACATAGAAAAATGAGTCAAGAACAGAATTTAAAATATCTTTTCAGAGATGACTCAACATTTAAGAGTGCTTTTTGTTTCTGCAGCAGATCCAGGATTAGTTCATGACATCCAAAAATATCTGGTGATTACCCATAACTCTAGATTCAGGTGATTAGATATCTTCTTCTAGTTTTCATGGGCACTGCATGCATTTAGTACACATACATATATGTACCATATACCTCTTGCAGGTACATATACATACATGCAGTAAAAAACACTTGTACACATAAAATGAAAATTAATAAACCTTTGAACTTGAGAAATGGCTCATCAGTGGATACATGCAAGCCTGTGAATCTCTTGCAAGTCTGATGGTGGCTTTTAGAACACATTTCCTAGTACTGTGATTAAAACTATGCCATACCATGCCCATCTATAGCTTCATATTTTAAGTTTTAAATTGCTTTATTGATATCATGAACCTGAACCAAGTACCCTGTTTTAATCCTGAACTAACATTCTGTAGTACAGTGATTAGTTAGAATAATAATTAATAAAAGTGCTGCTAATGATTTTAAAGTTCCTTTTTGGATATGGTGTATCTTCCAAGTTACATAAAGTCTGCCTTGCTAGAAACAATACTGCCTATCACTGAAGTGTCCTGAATTGCATCCTGGAGCTAAAAGGTGGGTTTGTGAATAAGTTGTCTTATCCTAACATGCTTTATTATGTCAAAGGACAAAAGGAGATGGGGATGTAGCCCAGTGACAGTTCCTCTGTATTTCTGAGGGACAGTAAAACTCAGAAACTCATCGTATGAGAAAGAAAACTGATTATCATTTTTTGAATTTTTCAAAAGAAGTACTTGGTAGCATGGTACAGGACTATGAACAGTTATGACTTAGACTTAAAAATATATATTTCATGCAAATATAGCTTGGGCTTTCTCTTGCCTCTGTAATCCATTGATTTTATTAAAAGAATGAATGGATTGAGGTAAAACCCAAAGTGGATTCATTTCAACCACTCAATAACATAAATTGGCATGGTAATCAGATTAGAAAACCAAGTTCAGAATGCTGGGATATAACCAAACTCAAGGATGAGGCCAAAGTGAAACCAATGTGAAATGCTGTCGTCTCACCTTTCCAAGTCAGGGGATGGTGAATTGAGGGGGACAGAGCAGCACTTCTGCTCCATCTGCTGAGTCAGAGTCCCTGTCAGGGACACTTTTCCTTTGGATCACGCTTAGAATTCCACTCAATCCCCCTATCTCACTACTGAAGGATATAAGCACTGTTATAAGCAAGGGAAATTGATTTCTATCAAGATTTATGATTACAGACAAGAAGAGTTCAAAGGCACTCATCCACCCATGCCGATTATTCATGAAGTCTAAGAAGCATAGAGTAATTACATTGGGTGCAGGAACTTATTCTCAACCATGAGCACACTTTCCAATAACTTGGGCCTCAAAAACATACAAAGGAAAATTCTTATCTAGAGATACATAACTTAAGAAATTAGCATATTTGTTTCTTTTTATTTTATAACAAAAATAATGCATTTATGAAATTAATACATATGTATATTAAATATATTGAAAAAACAAATATTTCATATATATCTATTCCTCCATATTCCCCAACAATTAATAACTGTAAATACTTTATCATATGCATTAGTTTCATGTCAGTCTGCACCCATAAGATTAGATGTAATTTTGTTTATTTCCACTGAATCCATTCTTTTGAACAGCAATACCATAATTAAGTTGTATGTACTATTCTTCATATTTATATTTAATAGATAGACATATTTATTACACATATAAATCAACTAGGTAATTAACCATGACATCTATGATTTTTAAAATAAGTTCAAATTTAAATCATGTATTTATAAATATTTTTGAACTGTGAAAATCCCTATGTATGACTTTAAATATATGCCATTTCAATTTATTCAAAATTGATCAATCACTCTTGAAAGTCCACATTCCATCTTAGAAATTATTAATAAATAATTACAAGTCTTTCCCAAAGTGTTCAAAATAGAAATTATTTGACTCTTGAAGCATAAATTTTAGCATCTTATTTAAAATGCTGTATTATTTGGGGTGTGCATAGAATATATTGTCATTGACTTTGAAGAACTGTAAAGAATCCAAGATCACGTGTTGTGAGTAAAGATTAAATGAACAGTTAAGCACATGGGAAGAGGAATACAGCCATTCCCGACATGGTCCAGACTATCCCAAGACTGACTACCAAAAACAGGGAGTCTTCTGACAAGACGTGATGCTTCTGAATTAGAAGTTCCTCATCAGCACTCCTGACAGTACCACAGATGTCAGCTGTGATGCTCCAAGACTTGCAGCTGAGATTCCTTTTCCTTTGTAATTCAGATATAATTGATATTTCTCCAGCCACTCAGTTGGACTACCAAGATCCTTCTTTTATTTTCAAATGCTTGGCTGTCTAGTACACTGAATAGATTTTAAAAACAAAAGCAAAAAACAACTCATAACATCTTGTTTTTCTTCATATCTTCTCTGACCCCTTCCTCTGTTAAGTTCTCTCTCTCTCTCTCTCTCTCTCTCTCTCTCTCTCTCTCTCTCTGTGTGTGTGTGTGTGTGTGTGTGTGTGTGTGTGTGTTCCTTTTAGACAATAATGTGCCTGTCAATACACTTGTTTAAATAGAATTACGTTAAAAGAGTAAACAACGTCATTATTGTACCGGAGATAACATGCCAGGTTTAATTTTAAATTGTCTTTAGCTTCTTTACTCCATGGTGCTTATTAAAAAATATTAATGTTAACATTCAAAGGACTATAATTATGACACACTAAACTACTAAACTATTTTACTTAAACCTGGTATAAGGCTTAGCCCCTAACCCATGAATAATGAATTATTGTTGCATAAATTATAGAATTGCTTTCAAAATAAATTTGATCAGATGAATTCTTTCTTTGTTTCTTTCTTTCTCCCTTTCTTTCTTTCTTTTCTTTCTTTCTTTTTACACTCCAAATTTTATTCCCCTCCAGGTCCATCCTCTGTTTCACATCCTATACCTCCTCCCCATGCCAACTGTCTATATGAGGTTGTCCCCACCCTACATACCACAGCAGACCTCTAAACTCCCTGGGGCTCCAGTCTCTTGAGTGTTAGGTGCATCTTCTCTGACTGAACCCAGACACAATAATCCTCTGCTGGATATGTGTTGGGTGCTTCATATCAGCTGGTGTATGATGGCTGGTCAGTGATCCAATGTATGAGAGATTAGGGTTGGGGGATCCAGGTTAATTGAGACTGCTGGCCCTCCTACAGGGTCACCCTCCTCCTCAGCTTTCTCCAGCTTTTCCCTAATTCAACCAGAGGGGTCAGAAGCTTCTGTTGATTAGTTGGATGCACGTATCTGCATCTGACTCTTTCAGCTGCTTGTTGGGTCTTTTAGAGAGTAGTCATGATAGGTCCCTTTTTGTGAATGCCCCATAGCCTCAGTAATGGTGTCAGGTCTTGGGGCCTCCCCTTGAACGGATCCCACTTTGGACCTGTTGCTGAACCTTCTTCTCCTTAGGATTTTCTCCATTTCCATCCCTGCAGTTCTGTCACACAGGAAGAATTATGGGTCAGAGTTTGAAATATGGCATAGCAACCCAGTCCCTCACTTGATGCCCTGTCTTTCGGCTGGAGGCGGACTCAACAAGTTCCCTCTCCCTACTGTAGGGCATCTCATCTAGGGACCTCCTCCCTGCCACTCCCTTTTGAGTCCTGATTGTCTCTCACCTCCCAGGTCTCTGGTAAATTCGGGAGGGTCCTCCCAACCTCCTTCCTCCGGAGGTCACATGTTTTCATTCTTTCTGCTGGTCCTCTGGGCTTCAGTTCTTTTCCCCAACCCCAAACCAGATCATGTTCCCCTCTTTCTCCACCCTTCCCCTTTCCCTCCCAGGTCTCCTCTCTCCCTTTGTGGTTGCTTTCTTCTCCCTCCCAGGGGGGACTGAGACTTCCTCACTTGGGTCCCACAGCTTGTTGACCTTTTTGAGTTCTGACTGTATCTTGGATCTTCTGTACTTGGTTTTTTTTTTTGTTGTTGTTGTTGTTGTTTTTGTTGTTGTTTGTTTGTTTGTCTATTTGTTTGATTTTGGCTAAGATCCACTCATTAGTGAGAACATTGTGTTTTAATTAATCATTTTATTCTTTTACATTTCAAATGATATGCCTTTTCCTGGTTATCCCTCCAAAAACTCACCATCTAATTCCCCTTTCCCCTTCTCCTTTGCCTCTCTGAGGGTATTCTTCCACCTACTCACCCACTTCTGACTCACCACTCTAACATTCCTTTACGTTATGCTATGTGGAACATCAATCCTCAATAGAACCAAGGGCCTCTCCTCCCATTAATTTCAGATAAAACAATCCTCTGCTACATATGTAGCTGGAGCCATGGGTCCTTCCAGATATACTCTTTGGTTGATGGTTTAGTCCCTGGAAGCTCTGGTTAGCCCAATTAGTTTATATTGTTCTTCCTATGGAGTTTCAATGCCCTTCAGTTCCTTCAGTCCTTCCCCTATCCTTTTCACTGGGGTTCCTAGGCTCTTTCCAATGGTTGGCTGCAATCATCCACATCTGTATTACTCAGGTGCTGGTAGGGAACAGCCATACCAGGCTCCTGTCATAAAGTACTCCTTGGCATCATCAATAATGTGGAGCATTAGTGTCTGCAGATGGGATGGATCTCTAGGTGGGGTGGTCTCTGGATAGCTTTCCCTTCAGTCTCTGTTCTATTTTTTGTCCTTGTCTTTCCTTTGGAAAAGGGACATTTCTAGGTTAAACATTTTGAGGTGTGGGTGATACCATCCCTCAACTGTGGCCATGCCCATCTACTGGAGGTGGTCTTTATAGGTTCTCTCTCCCCTTTCTTGGATATTTCAGCTAAAGTCATCAGCTTGGGTCCTGGGAGCCTATTGTTTCTCTAGCATCTGAGACTTGTAGCAGTGGGGGATGGTAAACTGAGGTTATCCACTAGAAAGTCTCACATGAATTCTTAATGGAATCTATAAGATGTAAACAAATTACTGGGTTGAATACTAGTTTTATCACTTGTAATTTGGAATGGTATTGGAAAGATTAAGAAGCAAGTTCTATGCTCTGAGACAATATTGTCCCAGCATATCTTGCAGGCACAACAGGTTGTTGCTCATAGATTCTGTATCTAGGTTTGTGTTCCAACCCCACTAGGAACTGAGCATAGTTACAGAAGACATATGTGTCAGAGTCCATATCTTCCATTACTAGGGGTCCTTGCTAGAGTCAATCTCATAGCCTCATGGGTCCATACTACTGGGCATATCGATGAGGGTATGTTTGGTAGTTTGGTTGAACAAAAGATGGACCTTTAATGCGGGCCATACCTTCTGATGGGCTAGGACTCTGGACTGAACAAAAATGAAAATAAAGGTATCAACTGACACCACCAATCCTTTTTGCTTTATGTTTTATAGAGATATGAGGAGGGAGGCTCAGATGGATGCTTCTGCTTCCACAAAGCCCATGAAGCTGTCTGCAACCATACTTTCCTTGATGTGATGGATTGAATCTCATCAAACTATGAGCCAAAGGAAATCCCCTCTGAGTCTCTTCTTGCCAGGCATTTGATTGCAACAATGAGAAAAGTAACTAAGAAATAAACCAAAACTTTGGATTCCTATTTCCAGTGTCCTTAATTACAGAACTTTGTACTAGTATATAAATTATATTATTGCCTTAATCTTACATTTTATAATCTAGAAAATGGAAACAGTTGTAGATTTAATGAAATAATTAGAGCCATGATATTTAAACCTCCAGTAGATAACATTGTGTGTGTGGATATATATATATATATATATATATATATATACAGCTGGGTGGGGTTTTTAAAGATACTTCAGTTATTTGACAAAGGTGATAAAAAAAAGATCCTGTTTTAGTAGATTCCAGGCAGAGGGCAAAATGAATTATCACACTGAAAAATGTCAGATTGTATCTTTCAATCTTTCTCAGAAAACCAATTGAAAAGGATGTAACTTGAGACCTTGAAAAGAATGAAAACTACTCAACAAATCAAACATGACACTTTTTATTCTTGATATTTTCCAACCTTTCAAGATTTATCTTTGCATACAGTCAAAAAGAATGATGTTCCCCAGGGAGCAGACTTACAAACATGAATCAGAGTCAAAGGAAATTCAATCAATGGCTTGTAATAGTGATCTCATATTT
The DNA here is from genome assembly GCF_011064425.1 of Rattus rattus. Classification (NCBI taxonomy): domain Eukaryota; kingdom Metazoa; phylum Chordata; class Mammalia; order Rodentia; family Muridae; genus Rattus; species Rattus rattus. The sequence goes on from NC_046164.1 coordinate 27,798,197, forward strand.
ATTTTATCTTTAAAGATATGTTTGTCAAAACAATATTTAGTGTTTCAATTTTTTCTTTGATCGATAATTAATATAATTGTAAAATTACATAGGTTGAAGAGAGGTGGGTTCATTTCCAAAAGCATGGTATTTATTATTGCTGACTTTAAAATAATACCCCACAAAAATTTCACTGTGTAGTCATTTGTTTATTTCTACTGGTAATGGAATAGAGTAAATTAATAATCATATGGAATGATATATAAAAGATCATTTAAATTATTTACAGTTTTGCTAGAAAACAATGAGAATAAGGAGGTAAATCTTCTGCTACTGAAATTAACAGTTAACACCTGAATTGGATTTCTGTGACTTGCATAGTATAAGGAGAGGTCCTGATCTCCACCCCTGTAGACATGTACACACACACACACACACACACAAAGTGAGAAAGAGAATAAAATAAAAATCATAAATAAAATAACCAATAAATAGATATAACTGAGGGTAAGAACATTATTTTCCCTTGAAACTTCTCAAATTATTGACAGTACCATCTATGAAGAATAAATAAAAATCAGGGTGGCTTTTATGTTGTTGTAAATAGTATTTTCTTCATAAGAATCTCTCTTCTCACATATATGTATAACTTACTGAATTTCTAAGTTTTGGTTCCCAAGAAAACTCCCTCTGTAAATATCTCAAGATTTCCATAGGACTCATACCAAATGTGAGAACTCGAGTTTCTTTCTCTTAATTGTCATTGCATCCATACAACTGTGACTCTTCTTTTTCAAAAGTACACACCTTTGCATTGGTATTTCATAGGGCTGAACAACAAATTTACCAAAGTGAAAAACTCCATTTTCTGAGCTAAACAAAACATATCTGAATGACTGAACACTAGAAACAGCTCAATCACATAACAGAAAAGTCTAATTCAGAAATTCTTGGAAGTAACAAAATTTCAGATTGATTATGAATTTTGGACAAATGATGAACATTGCCAATCTCCTATGATACTACACAGAGAACATGTACTGTGCCCTTCTTAAAACTTGAGTGTGTGTCCTCATATTAGGACACCAGCATTTTCTTCTCCTTTCCTTCATACCTTCCTATCTAAAACACAGACTTTATAAGTCCTTAAGAGCAGCCCAATCTGTAAGTTGCCTATTTGTCCTACTGAATATGTCCTTTGCCTTACAGAAGCTTTCCAGTTTCATGAGATCCCATTTATCAATTCTTGATCTTAGAGCCTGAGCCATTGGAGTTCTGTTTAGAAAATGTACCCCTCTGCCAATGAGTTCAAGGCTCTTTCCCACTTTCTCTTCTATTAGATTCAGTGTATCTGGTTTTATGTTGAGGTCTTTGATCCACTTGGACTTGAGCTTTGTTCAAGGTGATGAATATAGATCTATTTTCATTTTTCTACCTACAGACTGCCAGTAAGACCAGCACTATCTATAAAAGATAAGGGAGGGACCTTAGAGGAAATGCCCTACAGTGGGGAGAGGGAAATTGTAGAGCCCACCTTCAGCAAAAAGACAGCTCATCAAGTGAAGGATGGGATTGCCATCCCACAGTCAAAAACTCTGACCCACAGTTGTTCCTGTCTGAAATAACTGCAGGGACAAAAATGGAGAAAAGCCTGAGGAAAAAGAGGTCCAGCAACAAGCCCATAAAGGGACCCAGCTTAAGGGGAGGCCCTAAGGCCTGACACTTACTGAACCTATGGAGTGTTCACAAAAGGTGCCTATCATGACTGCCTCCCGAAAGACCCCACAAGCAGCTGAAAGAGTCAGGTGCAGATATTCATACACAACCAATGGACAGAATCTGCTGCCTCCTGTGGTTGAAATAGGGAAAATCTGAATGAAGTTCAGGAGGAGGGCCACCCTCTTGGAGGACCAGCAGTCCCAACTAACCTTCATCCCTGAGATCTCTTGGACACTGGGCCAAAGACAGCCAGGCAGCATATGCCAGCTGATATAATCTGACACCCAACACATATACAGCAGAGAGCTGCCCGGTCTGTGCTGAGTGAGAGAAGATGCACCTAACTCTCAGGAGACTGGAGGCCCCAGGGAGTGGGAAGGTTTGGTGGGGTAGGGGTATGGGTGGGGACATCCTCATGATGAGATGGTGAAAGGAGCTATGGGATCTGGAAGAGTCAGAGGGTGGACCCAGGAGGGGTATAAAATCTGGAGTGTAAATAAAAAAAATGATTAAATTAAAAAAAAATCAGCCCAGATCACTGCTATAGCACTGATATTCTGGAGGATGTATTTCAAATTCATAGAGAACAGTTTTCATTCCTCCACATTCATTCAAGGACACATGAAGCCCCCCCTTACCTACTTAGTTAACAGTGTCAGATTGTCCACATAGATTCTAAAGTGAAAAACATTAGAAATAATCATAGACTTATCTTTCTTATTTATGACATGATTTAATTGATAATTCAGTTCTGTCTTTAAATCTCTCAATGCTGTTTTTACCCACATTTCCTAAGGATAGTTGGGGCAATACCATTCGTGAGTTCCTTCAACTTATGTGTTTTGTATACTAGACTTCTGAGGCAACTTTTCTTGCCCTAATTACTTTTTCTCTCCAATTACTCTAAAGTCTCTCTATTCCTTTAGATACCCTTGACTCTAGGAACTCTCCTCTGGCTATTGTGCTGTAATACTCACCCAGAAGCACTGTGACGAAAGAGCAGATAAAATAAGCAGTTTCCACACTGCTCCCAGGATGAGTGACAAGTGGCAGTTACCATGCCTGAACATTTCTTCAAGTGTTTCTCAGCTATTAGGGAAACTTCTGTTTAGCTCTTTCACTCATTTTTACTTGGATTATTTGGTTTGTTGGTGTCTAATTCCTTGACATATTATATATTGTAGATATTATTCTTCTGTCAGGGTTGGTAAAGTTTTATTACCCCATCTGTAGGCTGCTGTTTTGTCCTATTGATGATGTTCTTTTCTAAGTTTTTTAGTTTCATGAGGTCCCATTTGTTAATTGTTGATATTATTGTCTGAGCTGTTGGTGTTCTGTTCAGAAAACCGTCTTTTGTGCCAATTCGTTCCAGGCAGTTCCCCACTCTCTCTTCTATTAGCTTTAGTGTGTCCAGTTAAATGTTGAGATCTTTGATCACATGGTCTTGGGTTTTGTGCAAGGTGATAAATATGGATCCATTTACATTCTCCAACACATAGCCATCCCGTTAGGCCAGCACCATTAGTTCAAGAAGCTTTTCTTTTTGCACTGTATGGTTTTGCCTTTTTTGTCAAAAATTCAAGTGTCTGTAGTTGGGTGGGTTTATTCTTGTGTCTTTCATTCTATTCCATTGGTAAATCTATCAGTTTTTATGCCAATACCATGTGACTTTTATTACTATTGCTTCGTATTACATCTTGAAATTAGGGATGCTGATACCTCAAAAATTATTTAATTCTACAGAGTGGCCTTAGCTGAGACTCTTAGCAGCTGGAATCGGAGACTGAAGTGAGCACCTCCTTTAGCCAGGCAGGTCCTTCCAGGGAGGGAGGACCAAACCACCCTCAAAACCTTTGGCCCAAAACTTTCCCTCTCTACAAGATGTACGGGGATAAAGATGAAACAGAGATTGAGGGAATGGACAAAAATGGCTGGCCCAACTTGAGACCCACACCATGGGAGAGAGCCAACCCCTGACACTATTAATGATACTCTGTTATGCTTACATACAGGAACCAAGTATAACTGTCCTCTGAGAGGCTTCAGCCAGCAGCTGATGAAAACCCATGCAGAGACCCACAGTGAAGTATTAGGCAGAGCTTGGGGAGCCTGGTAGAAAAGTGGGACATAGAATTGAGGGGGCCATAGATCTCAAGGACACTCCAACAAGACTTACAGAATTAAGCAACCTGAGCCCATGGGGTGCACAGAGACATATCTACCAACCAAAGAACATGCAGGGCTAGACCTAAGCCCCCACCCATCTGTAGCAGATTTGTAGCTTGGTCTTCCTGTGGGTCCCCTAACAACTGAAGCAGAGGCTGTCTCTGACTCTATTGCCTGTCTTTAGATCCCCTTCTGCTAGCTATGCCAACTTATGTGGACTCAGTGGGAGAGGATGAATTTAGCGTTGATGTGACTTGATGTGCCAGGGCAGGTTGGCACCCATGGGGGCTTCTTTCTCTTTGAGGAGAAGAGGATTAATGGGAGAAGGGTATATACAGGTGATAATGGGAGGGAATGAGGGAGGGGGCAGCAATCAGGATGTAAAATGAATAAAAAATAAACATAAACTTAAAAAAAATAAAATATCTACCTCAATCTATTATTGATTTCACATAAGTGGAGTTAAAACCTTTCACAACTTAAATTGTGTTTTTTACATAAGGGTTTAGTAAATTACAGTTAATTATTTTTCCTACAATCGAAATAATTGTACTATTAAATAATTATGAAAAACTCCTATATATAATATAAACACACACACACACACACACACACACACACACACACATATACAGACACCAAAACTAGATAAGATGGATGAAGCTAAGAAGTACATGCTAACAAGGACCGGATATAGATCTCTCCTGAGAGACACAGCCAGAATACAGCAAATACAGAGGCAAATGCCAGCAGCAAACCACTGAACTGAGAACGGGACCCCCGTTGAAGGAATCAGAGAAAGAACTGAAAGAGCTGAAGGGGCTTGAGACCCCATATGAACAACAATGCCAAGCAACCAGAGCTTCCAGGGACTAAACCACTACTCAAAGACTACACATGGACTGACACTGGGCTCCAACTGCATATGTAGCAGTGAATAGCCTTGTTGGGGTGCCAGTGGAAGGGGAAGCCCTTGGTCATGCCAAGGTTGGACCCCCAATGTAGGAGATTGTTGGGGGTGGCGGTAATAGGGGGTGGATAGGGAGGGGAACACCCATATTGAAGGGGAAGGGGAGCGGTTAGGGGACTGATGGACAGGAAACTGGGAATAACATTTGAAATGTAAATAGGAAATATCAATTTAATAAAAAATGGGGGGGGGATAAAAATGGAAATCAAAAGAAAAAAAAAAAAACCTAACCTAGCTCTCCTCCAGTTGAGCAAGATGCCCAAAGGAAAGAAGGCTAAGGGGAAGAAGGTGGCCCCAGCCCCCACCGTCCTCAAGAAACAGGATTCCAAAATGTTGGTCAATCCTTTGTTTGAGAAAAGGCCCAAGAACTTCGGCATTGGACAGGACATCCAGCCCAAAAGAAATCTAACATGCTTCATCAAATGGCCCGGCTACATCAGGCTATGGTGACAAAGATCCATCTTCTATAAGCGGCTTACAGTACCTTCTGCCATTAACCTGTTCACCCAGGTCCTGGGCAGACAAACAGCGACTCAGCTGCTTAAGCTTGCCCACAAGTACAGGCCAGAGACAAAGCGAGAGAAGAAGCAAAGACTGCTGTCCTGGGCTGAGAAAAGCTGCAGGCAAAGGGGACGTCCCAACTAAGAGACCACCTGTCCTCTGAGCAGGGGTCAATACTGTCACCGCCTTGGTGGAGAACAAGAAGGCTCAGCTGGTGGTGATTGCCCAGGATGTAGACGCCATTGAGCTGGTGGTTTTCCTGCCTGCCCTTTGTCGAAAGATGGGGGTGCCCTATTACGTCATCAAGAGAAAGGCCAGGCTGAGGCACCTGGTCCACAGGGAGACATGCACCACTGTTGCCTTCACACAGGTTAACTCGGAAGACAAGGGTGCTCTGGCTAAGCTGGTGGAAGCTCTTAGGACCAATTACAATGACAGATATGACGAGATCCGCCGCCACTGGGGAGGCAATGTCCTGGGTCCTAAGTCTGTGGCTCTCATTGCCAAGCTCGAATAGGCAAAGGCTAAAGTACTTGCCACTAAACTGGGTTAAATGCGCACTAAGTTTTCTGTACATAAATATAATTACAAAATTATCTTCCATCTAAAAAAAAACTAAGCTAATTTCAGAAAGCCCAAACTAAGGAACAAAAATGGAAAATTGAGATGGGAAGGTGAATGAGTAGGTAAAAATGCTTGCGGCTAAGTATGATTAGATCGTACTCTAGATCCCTGAGAGCCAGATGGTAAAAGAGAGAACTGACTCCCATGAACTGTCCTCCAAATGTAACACATACACACATGCAAGAACACACACACACACACTTGCATGCATGCCTGTAATAACTAAGTGAAAACTTAAGACCATTTAATGTGATATTTACATCTTTATATTTTGCAGCCAAAAATATAAAGTTGAACTATTGTCACTAGATAATCTCTGCTTGGACATAATATTGGAAATATGAGTATGGTAATGTTACTGACTTATCTGAAAGCTTTTAACTTTGTTATTAGAGATCATTTTATTTTACCTTTACGATTATAGTATAGTTACAACATTTATTTTTTTCTCAATGTTTCAAATTTTTAATCACTAAAAGAGACTTTCATACAATCTTTGTCTCACTTTTTTGCTGTTGCTGTTGTTGTTGTCAATTGTAACTGGAAAGCCCAGATTAAAGACCCGGAGGATGGTTCTGACAAATCTCAAATATTCTGTCGTGGGTCTGTTAAACTTTGCAGTTTCTTTTCTTTTCATTTTTTAAAGTTTTATTTATTCTTTGACAGTCCCCTACACCTTTATATCCCCACCCCCTCCTTCGAATTCCCAGCACATCTTTTGCCCAACTTCATGGCCCCACCCCCTTGAACACATCCAGTTCAGTAGTTGGTGCTGCCTGGAGGAATGTTGGCAGATCTTATTGGCTGGCTCTTGTGTTACTCTTAACCATAGCTTAGTGAGTTGATGAGAACAAAAGTCATGCCACATCCAGAAGACAGCTGTCACCTCGCTCTTCCCCATTCTCTGCCACTTAACAGCTTTCCTGCCTTCTCTTCTGTTTCCCAAGCCCTGGGGTGGCACAGTGAGGTGAGGTAGGGTGTTGACAAGGATGTCCCATTTGTGGCTAAGCAGTCACCACTCACTTATTCTCAGCACCTTGACCAGTTAGTGAGTTCCTGCATTCACATGCTACCTACTTAGGAAGTTTACGATTTCATTTTCCATTTGAATCATGATGCCTTGTTGGAAGTGTAAAGTGATGAGCATGGTTTTACCACCCCCAGATCCTCCCCACCACATGCCCTCTGCCTGTTCTTCACTCCTCCCAGTGTCCAAGGTTTGAAGGTACAAGGGACTGCTGACAGTAGCCATACGTACTAGGGTCGACCCTTCTGGGAATCCACCATAACTAAAAGAAACAGCGTGGAGAAACTACTGGTAAGAGCCAAACAGAAGTTAGCTACACAGAACAGGCAGCAGCCAAGCACCTGTGTGGTTCCATTCCCTCCTCAGTGATGGAGGACAGCTAACCAGCAAAGCTTGATTATGCTGCACACCCATTTACCCTGGGGTCTTGGCTAGGAGGAAGTCTATTCTGGAAAATATGTTGGTATTTTCTCAAAAACCAAGGGGAAGAAAACACTCTTGGTCGGTCTTAGGCCAAGTATTACTAACATCCCAATTTTCACCTGTAGAACTTTCTTATTGTCCATCTTTGTAGCTCTTGCCTGGGGTCAGGCACCCCTGAAAGTATCTTTCATATGTAAATATAGTCTCCTGCCACCCTCCTGGTAGTCACAGATGACTGATGGCCTCTATATTATTCTACAAGTGAGGACCTCAAGACACACACTGAGATGGCACACGGATCTGGACCAGCCCCTCTAGTCCTGGGCACTGAACTTTACTCCTCTCCTTGAACACAAAGACTTACTTTTTTTTAACAGTGAGGCCTCATGGACACAGTGGCTGTGAGCAGAGTGACCTGCAGTGGGGGTGAAGCTGGGCATTGGGGAAAATGCCAGATGACTAGTAGGGCTCAAAGCAGGGGAAGTGGATGAACACAGGGCTCAATTTCCTTCTTAAGAAAAACTGGTAGCTCTGTGTTGCTACATTGCTTCAGCACCAACTTGGATGTCACTTTGCAGACAAAAGTGCCAAAAGCTGGCCCAGTCCAGTGGATACTATACAAAGGAGATGAAAAACTAGGTATTCTTAAAGGACAAAAAGTTGAAGCCATGGGGTTAGGGATAGAATGCAGCTGGTAGAATACTTGCGTAGGATGCTGGCAGCTCTGAGTTTGTTCCCTTCATCAGTACCACATAGACTAAGTATTGGGGGGCATTCCTCTAAGCCTAGTGCTCAGAGACAGAGATAAGAACAGCAGACGTTTATAGTCATCCTTGGCTATCTTGAGAGCCCAAGGCCAACTGGGATATTTAAGGCCTGTCTTAGGGTTTTACTGTTGTGAACAGACACCATGACCAAGACAACTCTTAGAAGTATAATATTTAACTGGGGCTGGCTTACAGGGTCAGAGATTCAGCCCATTATCATCAAGGCAGGGGCATGTCAGCATCCAGGCAGGCATGGTGCAAAAGAAGGTAAGAGTTCTACATCTTCATCTGAAGACTGCTGGCAGAATGCTTGCCTACAGGCAGCTAGGATGAGCTTCTTAAAGCTCAGGCCCACAGTGACATACCTACTCCAACAGGGCCACACCCTGTAATACTGCCACTCCCTAGGCCAAGCATATACAAACCATCATATTCCACTCCCTGGCCCCCATAATTGTATTCAAACATATAAGTCTACAGGGGCCATACCTAAACATAGCATAATGCAAAATACATTTAGCCCAATGTCAAAGGTCCCCACAGTCTATAGCAGTCTCAACAATGTTAAAAGTCCAAAGTTCAAAGTCTCTTCTAAGATTTATCCAATCACTTAACTGCAATCCCCAAAGCAGGGCAAACTCTAATCTGTGCATCTCCGTGTCTGATTTCAAGGAGGTCTTTAGCTGTATCACTCACAGCAACAAAGTCTTCCATATTCCCACTAGGATGGCTCATGAAACCCACTTAAAACATAGCATGAATTTCCAAATCCAAAGACCCCAAATCCACATTCTTCCAAACAAAAGCATAGGCAGGCCTATCACATCTGGTATCAACTTCTGTCTTAGGGTTTTACTGATGTGAACAGACACCATGACCAAGATAATTCTTACAAGGAAAACATTTCATTGGGGCTGGCTTATAGGTTCAGAGGGTCAGTCCATTAAGAATCGGGGAAGGAACCACTCAGGTGTGGCACAGAAGAAGCTGAGAGGTCATCATATTCTTCTGAGGCCTGCTAGCAGAATACTCCATTACAACGTTTCTTTGTCCCTTTTCCTCCCTCCAAACTCTACCACATACCCCTCCCCCACCATCCATTATTTTCATAGCCTCTTCTTTTCACGAATTTTCATTGCATGGAAGTATGAATATGAATATACACATATTTCTAAATATAACCCATTAGTCTTTGTAATGTCATCTGTACATATATTTTCTTTCTTCATAAAAAGCCCTAAAATGTTCTTTTTCATACAGATGTTAATACACAGAGAAATGCTCAAGCATGCCCAAGAACATTATTGTCATCCACTAAATGTTACTACTATTACTAATAATATTTGAGACATTTGTCTTACAAATAGAAATAATTCCATACTTTAAACATAATTTATCAATTAAAGAAAATCTTCTAAAAACAAATACTTTCTTGAGTAAAATGGACAAATGCATGTGGTCTGCATGACAAAGTACTTTGACCATTTTGTCTAAAACCCTCTTTTTTCTTCCTTTTCATCCCTGCGGTTTTCATTTGTATAGCTGTCAGGTGTTGATCAAATATAATATGGAATCTTATCTACCTTCCGTCCTGAACAGAATCACTCACAGCCTCCCAAATCTAAGCTTTTATTGCAGAACGTATATAATATTAGATTCCAAAGACATTTTCTACCACCATAACAATAATTACAATACCTTTGGGAAACATTAACTTCAAATGGAATGAATATAAAATCAAAAGGCCATTCTTGCTTTACATAAGTGATTTCTAACAAGCCGTCAAGCTTAACAGTCATTCATAAAACTGTATGCAGTGGGGTGTTGAGAATCTTAAAGAGCTCAGTAGTGTTTTTGAGATGTTCATTCATTGGTTATCCATTTTGAACTGCTTATCCTCACTTCAAAGTGTGCTGTGCAGAATTTGGCCCCATACATAAAACTCCACCTCTGTTTTCCTACCTAGTTCAGTCTAAGTTGATTAATTTTTCTTGACTCTTCTTCCTTTCTAGCTGCTATCTACACTATAATAAATTTTGTACTTCCTATAAAATTCCTCCCCTCTTCCAATCTTTTCTTGAGCACAACTTTGTCAACATTTTTAACAAATTTTTTGAAAGTAGTCTCCACATCTATGTTCTATGTCTTCTTATATGTCATAATACATATTTATGAAAATATCTCTTGATTCCAAAGAAACTGAGTCTTTGGCATAAATCACAGAAAGGTTAATATATTATAAGTTCCTTTGACTTAACCTGATACTCAGCTGTGAGCTCGGCCTGTTGAAGTTTACTCAGACTTTCATAGGTCAGTGGAATAAACTTGGCAATGCTATATTCTTTCAGATTAATCTTTATACCATAAGCTAATTTCAAGTTATATATATATTTTGCTTGCCTATAGCCCAGAAAAATGTGTGTGCACACAATGTAGTAATCATTTGCTGAAAAAAGCAAACAAATTGGAAGCACCTTGAAGCAAATGTCAACCATAAATATTGCATCCAACATTGATACTAGTTGATAACATCTTTGGCAGTACTGTTTGATTTTCTGGGATATATGGGACAGTGATGTAACTTCTTCCACTTGTAAACTAAGAGACTTCATTAAAGAATTTCTCATTTTTTTCCTGTGGCATGTTTTCTGTGCTGCTCAAGGGATACAGAGCAAAGCCCAGGGTTTGTCCTAGACATGGGAAAAGAAACAGGTTCAGACAGAAACAGATCAATAGGTGCCACAGTGATAGTCAAACATCAGACAGATACACTCAATGGACATGCTACAGGCAGGACAATAAACACAAAAATTAACCTGAGTAAGACACAGGGAGAGAAGTAGATGATTTGAATTTGGCCTTACTTTTAATCAACTTACTGTGAGAGGAAATGCTTTGTTTTCATGACCCAATGCAACACAGACACACCATTCAGTGCCGGAGAGATTAATGTTAATGCTTTGTCCAGCACACGTTTCTTTTAAACATCAAATTCAAATAATTTTAATATTTTAGTAGTTTTACATACTTAAACAAAATTATAGATTTATTTCATTTTACTGCAATATTGAACAATGTTATCTCATATGCATTATAAAGCAGTCTAGCCAGAATTTATAAAACTAAGGAAAAATGATAACATATGTGTAGTAATAATCCTCAACTAATTGGACTACATTTAAAAAATAAATTTATACACTTTTTAAACTTTTAAAAAATATGGTGCTAACACTGGCTTTGAAATAAAAATGTTGCTTTTTCCATACATCATTTAATGATGTTTAAAGAATAAACATCATCCTCACAATTTCATAACACTACTGATATTTTTTTGTTTGAACTTAAGGAAAGACGATATAGGGAGAGAACTTCAAAGCAGAAAGGACACACTCAAGCCTTTCTCCCTAGACCAATATACTTCTTTCTTATGCAGCTGCTCAATGCATTTCGCCAGTTGGAACACTCATCCTGCTGTTTGCAGGCTCAACCATAGGTGAATTAGAGCAAACCAATCTGCCACTATTATGTATGTAAGGATCAAGCAAGATACTATATTACATGTTTATATAGTTACGTATAGAACTGGTACATAGTATGTTCCATTAGTCAACCTTGAAAAACTATACTGTTGAAAATTTAAATTTTGTTATAATCCCTACAACCATGTGTTATTGAGAATCATCAAACATTAATCATGAATATATTTAATTTTTATAACATGTATATAAAGACATTGCTGACCTTTTTGGACAAGTAACCCCCCCCAATATATATATATATATATATATATATATATATATATATATATATATATATGTATAAAACTAACAAAATTCCTTTGGATTCAGTTTATCCAAATGATATTTGTGAATTTAATTATATATTTACCTAACTTAGAGGTAAGGTAAACAAGACTCTCTACTTAAAACCTTTCTTTTTTTCTTTTTTTATTGGATAGTTTTTATTTACATTGCAAATATTATGCCCCAGCCTGGTTTCCTGTGTATAAAACCCCTATCCTATCTCTCCTCGCCCTTCTATGAGGGTATTCCCCATTCATCCACCCACCCCTTCCCACTATCCTACCCTAACATTCCCCTACACTGGTGGGTCAAGCCTTGGCAGGACCAAGGGCTTCTCTTCCCATTGGTACCCAACAAGGCCATCCTCTGCTACATATACAGCTGAAGCCATAAGTCTGTCCACTTGGACACTGGACGGTGGTTTAATCCCTGGGACTTCTGATTAGTTGGTATTGTTAGCTCCCTCAATCTTTTCTCTATCTCCTCCATTGAGGTCCTCTTGTTAGCTGCAAGCATCCTCATCTGTATCAGTAGGGCTAGCAAAGCCTCTCAGGAGTCAACCATATCTGGCTCCTGTCAGCAAGCATTTCGTGGCAGCAGAAATAGTGAATTGGTTTGGTGGCTGCATATGAGATGGATCCGCAGGTGGGGCAGTCTCTGGATGGCCTTTCCTTCAATCGCTGCTCCAAATTTTGTTCTCCTTATTTCCTCCTATGAAAATTTTTGTTCCCCCTTCTAAGAATGACTAAAGCATGCACACTTTGGTATACCTTCTTCTTTGAGCTTCATGTAGTTTTTGATTGTATTTTGCTTGGGTAATCTGAGTTTTTGGGATAATATCCACTTATAAGCCTAACAAGTATGTGGTGGGTTTTTTTATGGATTGGGTTACCTCACACAGGATAATACTTACATCCATTTGCCAATGAATTTCATGAAGTCATTGTTTTTGATAGCTGAGTAGTACTCCATTGTGTAAAAGTACCACATTTTCTGTATCCATTCCTCTGTTGAAGTACTTATGGTTATTTCCAGGTTCTGGCTATTATAAATAAGGCTGTTATCAACATAGTTTGGTATGTGTCCTAAATATATGTTGGAGCATCTTTTGGGTATATGCCCAGGAGTGGTATAGCTGGGTCCTCAGGTAGTACTGTATCGAATTTTCTGAAGAACCTTCAGACTGATTTCCACAGTGGTTGCACCAGTCTGCAATCCCACCAACAATGCAATCCCACCACATCCTTGCCAGCATCTGAGTTGTTGATCTTAGACATTCTGGCTGGTGTGAGGTGGAATCTCATAGTTGGTTTCATTTGCATTCACCAGATGATTAAGAATATTGAACATTTTTTAAATGTGTCTCAGCTATTCAATATCAATAAGCTGAGAATTCTTTGTTTAGCTCTGTCCCCCATTTTTCACAGGGGTATTTGATCATCTGTAGTCTAACTTCTTGAGTTCTTTGCATATATTAGATACTAGACCTCTATCTGATGTAGGACTAGTAAAGATCTTTTAACAATCCATTAGTGGCTGTCCTAATGACAGTGTCCTTTACCTTACAGATGCTTTGCAGTTTTATGAAGTCCCATATATCAATTCTTGACCTTAGAGCATAAGCCATTGGTGCTCTGTTCATGAAATTTTCCCCAGTGCCTATGTGTTCAAGTTTCTTCCCCATTTTTTCTACTAGTTTGAGTGTATCTGGTTTTATGTAGAGGTCCTTGATCCACTTGGACTTGAGCTTGGTACAAGGTGATGAAAATGGGTCAATTTGCATTCTTCTAAATGTTGACCACCAGTTGAACCACCATCATTTTTTGAGAATGCTATCTTTTTCCCACTAGATGGTTTTAGCTCCTTTGTCAAAGATTAAGAGACTATAGGTGTGTGGTTTCATTTCTGGATCTTCAATTATATTCCATTGATCTAACTGCCAGTCTCTGCACAGGTTTTATGACTACTGTTCTGTAATACAGCTTGAGGTCCTGAATGGTCATTCCCCCAGATGTTCTTTATTTTTGAGAATAGTTTTTGCTATCCTGAATTATTTGTTATTCCAAATGAATTAGCAAGTTTCTCTTCTTAATTCAATGAAGAATGGAGTTGGAATTTTGATGGCAATTGCATTGGATTTATAGACTGCTTTTGGCAAGATGGCCAAGATTGTTCAGAATAGGACATTGAGTGCTACACTGAATGAGGAGGGAGAGAGTGGGCAGCCTTGTCTAGTTGCTAATTTTAGTGAGAATGCTTCAAGTTTCTCTCCATTTAGTTTGATGTTGGCTACTGATTTGCTGTAATTTCTTTTAACGTGTTTAGGTATGGGCCTTGAATTCCTGATCTTTGCAAGTCTTTTAACATGAAGGGGTACTGAATTTTGTCAAATCCTTTTTCAGCATTTAATGAGATGATCATGTATTTTTTTAATTTGAATTTGCTTATATTGTGGATTATATTAACGGATTTCCATATATTGGACCATCCATGCTTCCCTGGGATGAAGTCTTCTTGATCATGATGTATAATTGTTTTGATGTGTTCTTAGATTCAGTTTGCAAGAATTTTATTAAGTATTTTTGCATTAATAATCATAGGGTAAATTTGTCTAAAGTTCTCTTTCTTTGTTGGAGCTCTGTGTGGTTTAGTTATCAGTTTAACTTTGGCTTCATAGAAGGAATTGGATATGTTCCTTCTGTTTCTCTTGTGGAATAGTTTGGACATTATTGGTATTAGGCCTTCTATGAAGGTCTGATGGAATTCTGCCCTAAGTCTATCTGGTCCTGTTTTTTTTTTTTTGTTTTTTTTTGTTTTTTGTTTTTTTTTTTTTGTTTTTTTGTTTTTCTTTTGTTTTTGTTTTGTTTTTTTTTTTTTTTGGTGGGCAGACTTTTAATGACTGCTTCTTTAGGAATTATGTGTCTCTTTAGATGGTTTATCTAATCCTGATTTATCTTTGGTACCTGCGATCTGTCTAGAAAAATGTTGATTTCATCTAGATTTTTCAGCTTTGTTGAATAGTTTTGATTTTGTAGTAGGATTTGTTGATTTTTTTTAAAAAAAAATCAGATTCCTCAGATTCTGTTGTTATGTCTCCCTTTTCATTTCTGATTTTGTTAATTTGGATACTCTCTCTGTGCCCTCTGATTAGTCTGGCTAAGGGTTTATCTTTCTTGTTGAGTTTCTCAAAGAACCAGCTACTGGTTTTGTTGATTTTTTTTTTTTTGCATACTTCTCATTGTTTCTACTTGGTTGATTTCAGACTTTGATTATTTCCTGCAGTGTGCTCTCCTTGGGTGTAATTGCTTCTTTTTGTTCTCAAGCTTTTAGGTGGTCTGTCAAGCTGCTACTGTATGCTCACTCCAGTTTATTTTTGGAGGGGCTCAGAGCTACTAGTTCTCCTCTTAGTACTGCTTTCATTGTGTCCCAAAAGTTTGGGTATGTTGTGCCTTCATTTTCATTAAATTCTAAAAAAGTCTTCGATTTCATTCTTTCTTTCTTCCTGGACCAACTTATCCTTGAGTAGAACACTGTTCAACTTCCATGTATATGTAGGATTTCTGTTCTTATTGTTGTTATTGAAGACCAGCATTGATCCTTGGTGATCTCTTAGGATGCATGGGATTATTTCTATCTTCTTGTATCTGTTGAGACCTGTTTTTTGACCGATTACATGGTCAGTTTTGAAGGTACCATGAGATGCTGAGAGGAAGGTATATTCTCTAAACATGAAATGTTCTATAGATACCTGTTAAATCCATTTGGTTCATAACTTCTGTTAATTTCTCTGTATCCTTGTTAACTTTCTGTTTACATGATCTGTCCATTGATGAGAGTAATGAATTATTATTACTCTATTATTATTGTTTTGTGAGGTGCAATGTGTGCTTTGAGCTTTAGTAAGGTTTCCTTTATGAATGTAGTTACCCTTGCATTTGGAGCATAGAAATTCATGATTGAGAGTTCATCTTGGTTGATTTTTTTCTTTGATGAATATGAAGTGTCCTTCCTTATCTTTTTTTGATATCTTTTGGTTGAAAGTCAATTTTAGTTGATATTAGAATGGCTACTCCTGCTAGTTTCTTGGGACCATTTGCTGGGAAAATTGTTTTCCAGTCTTTTATTCTGAAGTATGTCTGCCTTTGTCACTGAGGTGTGTTTCCTGTATGCAGCAAAATGCTGGACCCTCTTTACATATCCAGTATGTTCATCTATCTTTTAATTTGGGGATTGAGTATATTGATGTTGAGAGTTATTAGGGACCAGTGATTGTTGGTTCCTGTTATTTTTGTTGTTAGAGGTGGAATTATGTTTATGTGGCTATCTTCTTTTGGGTTAGTTGAAATTTGATTACTTTGTTGCTTTTTCTATGGTGTAGTTTCCCTCCTTGTGTTGGAATTTTCTATCTCTTATCTTTTTAGGGATGGATTTGTAGAAAGATATTGTATAAATTTGGTTTTGTCATATAATATCTTGGTTTCTCCATCTATGTTAATTGAGAGTATTGCTATATATAGTAGCCTGGAACGACATTTGTGTTCTCTTAGGGTCTGTATGACATCTGTCCAGGAACTTCTGACTTTTCTAATCTCTACTGAGAATTCTTAAGGAATTCTGATTGGTCTGTCTTTATATGTTACTTGACCTTTTTCCTTTACTGCTTAAATATTCTTTTTTTTTTTTTTTTTTTTTGTTTCGTGCATTTGGTGTTTTGACTATTATGTGATGTGGGGGAATTTCTTTTCTGGTCTAATCTACTTGGAATTCTGTAGGCTTCTTATATGTTTATGGGAATCTCTTTCTTTAGGTTATGGAAGTTTTCTTCTATAATTTTGTTAAAGATATTACTGGCCCTTTAAGTTGGGAGTCTTTGCTCTCTTCTATACCTATTATCCTTAGGTTTAATCTTCTCTTTTTGTCCTGGATTTCCTCCTTGTTTTGGGTTAGGTGCTTTTTGCTTTTTACATTTTCTTTGATCATTGTGTCAATGTTTTGCATGGTATCTTCTGTCCCGGAGATTCTCTCTTCTATCTCTTATATTCTGTTGGTAATTCTTGTGTCTATGACTCCTGATATCTTTCCTAGGTTTTCTATCCAGGGTTTTCTCCCATTGTGCTTTCTGTATTGTTTCTATTTCCTTTTTTAAATTCTGGATGGTTTTGTTCAATTCCTTCACCTTTTTTTGTTGTGTTTTCCTGAAACTCTTTAAGGGAATTTTGTGTTTCCTCTTTAAGGACATCTACCTGTTTACATGTATTGTCCTGTATTTCTTTAAGGCAGTTATATATGTCCTTCTTGAAGATCTCTAACATCAACATAAGTTGTGATTTTAAATCAAAGTCTTGCTTTTCCAGTCTGTTGGGTTATCCAGGGCTTGCCATAGTTGGGTAACTGCATTCTCATGATGCCAAGTGTCCTTAGTTTCTGTTGCTTAGATTTTTGCCTTACTCTTGCCATCTATTTCTCTCTGGTGTTAGCTGATCTTGCTGTCTCTGACAGTATTTTCACCCTCATGTATGCCTCTGTGTCAGCACTCCCGGAGACCAGCTTTTTCCCAGAGGAATCTGGGTACAGAGAGCTTTGTCACAGGATCAGCTCAAGGCACATATGTAAGCCAGTAAGTTCCTGTCTCAGACTGCTCCTTGGTTCCTCTGTACAGAGGGCTCCAGGCTGGTTCCTCTTAGGTCAGGCATGTGAGCAGAAGTGGTGGTCTCACCTGGGCTCTTAGGATTATCTGTACTTTTGAGAATCCAGCTTTCTCCCCCAGGATGTGGGTACAGAGAACTGTGGCACTTGTCCAGCTCTGGGTGCTGGCCACCTAAAAACTAACAGTTGAAGTACACTGCCTGATGTTCCCTGCTCAGAATCTAGATGGTGCAGTGTTTGTAGCATAGCCATAAACTTTGGGCTGTCCCTATAATGGGTGGCCAGAAATAATACACATTCTAATTATTACCTATAATTACTAGATAAGAAATCTTCAATGAAATAGTAACACAACACTGTGGCATAGATCCACCTGTTGTAATGGACTTGGACACCTAGGAGTATCATTTTGAGCTCTGATATTATCAGTTGCAAATAAACACACACAAACATGTATATGAAAATAAAATCATAGCCAACATAGTACACTTTGTTCAATTTATGCTGAAACTCAATTTTGAAAACTAAATTAAAAGTTCTTTTAATTAATAAACTGAAAAGTCTACAGAAGCATTCATATGTTGCTCAACAGAATGTACATTCTTGGATTTGTGTGTGTGCATGTGCATGTGTGTATGTTCATGTGTGTGTGTGTGTGTGTGTGTGTGTGTGTGTGTGTGTGTGTACGCGCACGCGTATAGTGCATGTAATATAGTATAGACATCTCTTAGTTCTGTTTGATGTTAGTTATAGTTGTAATGAGTTTTCTCTATATTTGGTCCAGATGACTTAATTATTGGAAAAGAATATGGTGCTGAAATCGGCTATATTTCATTGGTCTTGTGTTAATGTGTGTCTTTAATTCCATTAGTTTGCTGTTTATGAAATTTTCCACACAAGAGTGTAGGGAATATGTATTGTGCCTTTCTTGATTACATGTGACTAGGAAGATTACCCTCTCCTAGAGATCAGATGCCTTGTTAGTGACCCAATTCATAATGATCAGACTTGAAGATACACACTCCAACCCAAACTCCTCAGAGTCCCAATAGTTTCTTAAGCAGGATATTCAGTAAAAGTACTGCAATTGAAAAATACAATCTGAAATCTGTGCCCAGATATTTGGGGAATCATTCATTGCTACCACACGGTATAAAGGCATGTGAAGTACAAAGAACAGATATGTGTCAGAACCAAGGCTCCAGTGAAGTTACATGAAACCATATGGTGAGAATGGCCAGAAATTCTGATTTTTTTTAAAAATTCATTAATGTTCAGTCATTGTATGCTCAGAAACATTTTATAGTTTCCAAATTTTTATTTTCTATATTCAATTATGTTATTCAATACAGTTTTAAACTAACAGATTCAATGGCCATGATTTAGGATAAGTATTTTTAAGTTTTACTGTCTCAATCTTACCTCTTAAAGTTTTTCTGCCATTGAAGAGTTTTTTTTTTTATTTTGCTGATTATTTTTATTGAAAACAGATTTTTTCTATAATGTCTAGAACAAGAAAATAAAGCTAACCTAGTTATTCACAGAATATCAATAATTAATGAAAATCTGGTACATGTATGAAATGGAGTATCATTCAGCCTGGAGAAAAAGTGAAATAATAGAATTTACATGAAATGGGTATCCTTAGAATGTATAATTCTAAACAAGATGATCCAAATTCTGAAAGGGAAAAAATCCACATATTGTTCCTCATATGTGGATCCTAACTTGTTGAAAAGATTTTTAATTCAATGCATCTTCATTTTCATTTATCTATTTTTAAAATAAATACATTATAAAAATATTTAAAACATGTAAATATTGTTTCTGAAATGTTTTTGTTTCCATGTAAAATAGGGAACAAAACTTCAATAGAGCATGTCAGAAATCATTTTCAAAGTATGTGGTTACTGTTCAGAAGTGACCATGCCTAGATAAGATTATTGCCATAAATAGTAATCTATATACATTTATATATATATATGTATATATATATATACATTTATATATATGTATATATTATCTCTAGCGGTTCTATTGGCATCAACAAGTAGTCTGAGCTAGATTACTTGGGGGCCTAATTTTAGAAGGGCAAAACTCTACAAAGGGAGTCCATAAATTATACTATATGGCTGCAGAATTTAATCATATTCCAAGTGTAATTAAGATGTATGAAACAGACATAACATTTAACCATTTATTATTTTTATTGTAGAATACATGTAGAAAGAGATCACATTTGTTCAATGGATAATGTATGAAGAACTATTAGTTTTCAGAGTTATTGCAATGACGATTTAAAATAAGCTACAAAAAGCACGTCATCTACTCTTAGTAACACTGGACAAGAAGACATTATAGTGGGAACAAAATAAATATGTACTTATTTAACTAGAACTTCTGTATGTATCTTAACTACAGAAACATTAATTTTTAGTTCTAAGGAGGCTTTGACTACAACTGAGAAAATATATATAATGTACAGATAATATTAAAGATTTTTTTTTTATTATTAACTTGAATATTTCTTATATACATTTCGAGTGTTATTCCCTTTCCCGGTTTCCGGGCAAACATCCCCTTCCCCTCTCCCCTTCCTTATGGGTGTTCCCCTCCCCACCCTGCCCCCATTGCCGCCCTCCCCCCCACAGTCTAGTTCACTGGGGGTTCAGTCTTAGCAGGACCCAGGGCTTCCCCTTCCACTGGTGCTCTTACTAGGATATTATTTGCTACCTATGAGGTCAGAGTCCAGGGTCAGTCCATGTATAGTCTTTAGGTAGTGGCTTAGTCCCTGGAAGCTCTGGTTGCTTGGCATTGTTGTACATGTGGGGTCTCGAGCCCCTTCAAGCTCTTCCAGTTCTTTCTCTGATTCCTTCAACAGGGGTCCTATTCTCAGTTCAGTGGTTTGCTGCTGGCATTCGCCTCTGTATTTGCTGTATTCTGGCTGTGTCTCTCAGGAGCGATGTACACTTCTGCACTTCTTTGCTTCATCCATCTTGTCTAATTGGGTGGCTGTATATATATGGGCCACATGTGGGGCAGGCTCTGAATGGGTGTCCCTTCAGTCTCTGTTTTAATCTTTGCCTCTCTCTTCCCTGCCAAGGGTATTCTTGTTCCCCTTTTAAAGAAGGAGTGAAGCATTCACATTTTGATCCTCCGTCTTGAGTTTCATTTGTTCTAGGCATCTAGGGTAATTCAAGCATTTGGGTTAATAGCCACTTATCAATGAGTGCATACCATGTATGTCTTTCTGTGATTGGGTTAGTTCACTCAGGATGATATTTTCCAGTTCCAACCATTTGCCTACGAATTTCATAAAGTCGTTGTTTTTGATAGCTGAGTAATATTCCATTGTGTAGAAGTACCACATTTTCAATATTAAAGATCTTTAATCTATTCCTTAAAATCTAGAAGGGTCTACAGTAGGAAGAGTGGGAAAGCAAAGCACAGTATTTCTTTCTCTTTTAAAATTTTTATTATATATTTCTTTACTTAAATTTCAAAGGTTATTCCCCTTCCCCATTTCCTGTCCATAAGCCCACATTCCCTTCCCTTCCCCTGCCCCATACGGGTATTCCCGCTATACAGCCCACATATTCCTCTGCACAGGGGGTACAACCTTGGCAAGAACAAGGGCTTTCATTTCCACTGGTGCCCCAACAAGGCTATTTTCTGCTACATATGCACTTGGAGCCCTAGGCCAGTCCATGTATAGTCTGTCAGTAGTGGTTTAGTCCCTGAAGTTCTGGTTGGTTGGAGTTGTTGTTTTTAATGGGGTTGCAAGCTCCTTCAGCTCTTTCAATACTTCCTCTAATTCCCCCGCAAAGGGGTCCTACTTTCAGTTCAGCGGTTTGCAGCTAGCATTGATCTCTGTATTGGACATGCTCTGGATGTGTCTCTCAGGAGAGATCTATATCCAGTCCCTTTCAGCATGCATTTTTTAACTTCATCATCTTATCTAGTTTTGGTGGCAGTATATATGTGGGCCACATGTGGGGCAGGCTCTGAATGACCATTCCTTGAGTTGCTGCTCTAAACATGGCTTCCATATCCTCCACTATGAATAATTTTCTCCCTTTTAAGAACAAGTGGGAGCATCTGCATTTTGGTCATCCATCTTCTTGAGCTTCCTGTGGTCTGTAGATTGCATCTTCGGTAATTTGAGCTTTTTGGCTAATATCCACTTATCAGTGAGTGCACACCAAATGTATTGTTTTTTTGAGAAAATCATCAAGATAGATAAACCCTTAGCCAGACTAACCAGAGGACACAGAGAGTGTGTCCAAATTAACAAAATCAGAAATAAAAGGGAGACATAACAACAGAATCTGAGGAAATTAAAAAAAAATCATCAGATCCTACTACAAAAGTCTATATTAAAAAAAAAACTGGAAAATCTGGAGGAAATGGACAATTTTCTAGATAGATACCAGGTAGCAAAGTTAAATCAGGAACAAATAAATCATCTAAACAACCCCAAAACTCCTAAGGAAATAGAAGTATTTATTAAAAGTCTGCCAACCAAAAAGAGCCCAGGGCCAGATAGGTTCAGTGCAGAATTCTATCAAATCTTCATAGAAGACCTCATACCAATACTATCCAAACTATTCCACAAAATTGAAACGGATGGAGTGCTACCAAATTCCTTTTATGAAATCACAATTACTCTTATACCTAAACCACACAAAGACCCAACAAAGAAAGAGAACTTCAGACCAATTTCCCTTATGAATATTGATGCAAAAATACTCAATTAAATTCTTGCAAAACAAATCCATGAACACATCAAAACAATCATCTATCATGATCAAGTAGGCTTCATCTCAGGGATGCAGAGATGGTTTAATATACGAAAATCCATCAATGTAATCCACTACATAAACAAACTCAAAGATAAGAACCACATGGTCATTTCATTAGATGCTGAGAAGGCATTTGATAAAATTCAACACCCCTTCATGATAAAAGTCCTGGAAAGATCAGGAATTCAAGGCCCATGTCTAAACATAGTAAAAGCCATATATAGCAAACCAGTAGCTAACATCAAACTAAATGGAGAGAAACTTGAAGCAATCCCACTAAAATCAGGGACTAGACAAGGCTGCCATTCTCTCCCTACTTATTCAATATAGTACGTGAAGTCCTAGCCAAAGCAATCAGACAACAGAAGGAGGTCAAAGGGATACAAATTGGAAGGGGAAAACATCAAAATATCACTATTTGCAGATGATATGACAGTGTACTTAAGCGACCCCAAAAGTTCCACCAGAGAACTACTTAACCTGATAAACAACTTCAGCAAAGTGTCAGGGTATAAAATTAACTCAAACAAATCAGTAGCCTTCCTCTACTCAAAGGATAAACAGGCTCAGAAAGAAATTAAAGAAATGACACCCTTCACAATAGTCCCAAATAACATAAAGTATCTTGGTGTGACTTTAACCAAGCAAGTGAAAGATCTGTATGTCAAGACTTCAAATCTCTGAAGAAAGAAATTGAGGAAGATCTCAGAAGATGGAAAGATCTTCCATGCTCATGGATTGGCAGGATTAATATAGTAAAGATGGCCATTTTGCCAAAAGCAGTCTACAGATTCAATGCAATCCCCATCAAAATTCCTACTCAATTCTTTATAGAGATAGAAAGAGGGCTTTGCAAATTCATTTGGAATAACAAAAAACCCAGGATAGTGAAAACTATCCTCAACAATAAAAGAACTTCTGGGGGAATTACCATCCCTGACTTCAAGCAGTATTACAGAGCAATAGTTATAAAAACTCCATGGTATTGATACAGAGATAGGCAGGTAGATCAGTGGAACAGAATTGAAGACCCAGAAATGAACCTATACACCTATGGTCATTTGATCTTTGACAAAGTAGCTAAAACCATCCACTGGAAGAAAGCATTTTCAACAAATGGTGCTGGTTCAACTGGAGGTCAGCATGTAAGAAGAATGCAAATCAATCCATTCTTATCACCATGTACAAAGCTTAAGTCCAAGTGGATCAAGGACCTCCACATCAAACCAGATACACTCACACTAATAGAAGAAAAAGTGGGGAAAAGTCTCGAACACATGGGCACTGGGGAAAATTTCCTGAACAAAACACCAATGGCTTATACTTTAAGATCAAGATTTGACAAATGGGACCTCATAAAACTGCAAAGCTTTTGTAAAGCAAAAGACACTGTCATTAGGACAAAATGGCAACCAACAGATTGGGAAAAGATCTTTACCAATCCTACATCTGATAGAGGGCTAATATCCAAAATATACAAAAAACTCAAGAAGTTAGACTCCAGAGAGCCAAATCATTCTATTAAAATGGGGTACAGAGCTAAACAAAACATTCTCAGCTGAGCATTATTGAATGTCCAAAAAACACCTAAAGAAATGTTCAACATCCTTAGTCATCAGGGAAATGCAAATCAAAACAACCCTGAGATTCTATCTCACGCCAGTCAGAATGGCTAATATAAAAAACTCAGGTGGCAGCAAATGCTGGCGCGGATGTGGAGAATGAGGAACACTCCTCCATTGTTGGTGGGATTGCAGACTGGTACAACCATTCTGGAAATCAACCTGGAGGTTCCTCAGAAAATTAGACATTGTACTACCTGAGGACCAAGCTATACCTCTCTTGGGCATATTCCCAAAGATGCTCCAACATACCACAAAGATACATGTTCCACTATGTTCATAGCAGCATTATTTATAATAGCCAGAAGCTGGAAAGAACACAGATGTCCTTCAACAGAGTAGTGGATTCAAAAATGTGGTACATCTACACAATGGAGTACTACTCAGCTATCAAAAACAATGACTTCATGAAATTCATAGGCAAATGGAATGAACTATAAAATATCATCCTCAGTGAGGTTACTCAATCACAGTATTTCAACAAAAGATAAAATACAGCCTATCTGAAGGTCATAAAACAGCTCCAGGGAATGGAAGATAAAAGTTGGAATCTCAAAAAAATTGGCAATAAAACATGGCTTATAATTTACGGTATGTAAATGATGTATTCTGTTTATTTTACAGCTAGTATTTCTGAGATTATTCATTAAGCAATGCCCTGGCATGGTTAGACTTGGGGCTTAGAAATCTCTGTAATGGCATGGATTGTCAGCAGGAATTGAAAGACACAAGTGTGAAACTTCCTAAGGGGATGAAAAGGTGGCTTAAGGGAGAAATATTATCACAGGTAAATAAAACTAGATAGGTTTAAGGACACAGAAGTTATTCCTAATCTTTCTTCTCTCTAATGTGGTGGTTGGAATGTCACCCATAATGTAATATTTGAACACTTGTTCCCCAGTGCCATTTGGGGAAAAGAATACTTTTAGTACTGAGAGCTTTATGGAGGAAATATGTCACTAAGAGAAGAGATTTTAAAACCTTGCTCCACCTTGAGTTCCCTATGTTCTAAGATGGTGACCAAAATATGTTCAGCCTGCTTCTGGCTTCGGTGACTTCCTGTCATTCCATCTTAAACTTTATCAACTCTAACACTCGGAACCATAAGTCCAAACAAACTTTCTTCCTTTAGTTGCTTTTGGTCAGAGTATGTCATTACAGAACAAATGACTAATGGTTATAACCATTCACACAGTTCTTGGAGACAAGAATTGTTGAGAGAGTTAATCCGAATTTAGAGAGGAAATATAAGCATGCATTAATCTAGGTCTTTTTATACCAGCAGTGTGGGTAAAGGTTCTCAGACAATCAGTTCCTAATGCATCACTCTAAGTAGGTATTTCTAGCAGGCCTGTGATCTTTATGGTAATGGATATAAGAATTTTCATATATGGAATGATGTTAATTCCTATGCATCCACAATGATTTTTGAATACTATTAATTTTTGAAAAGTCTTTTCAACACTTACCATTTTAAACTGAAGACAAACAAAAGAACAAACTAGTCAGAGAAGGTGACTATTAAGATGGTGAAAGGTCCTTACTGTCAATCATGTTTTCCAGGCAAACTCATTTCATCAAACAAAGATACTTATGTAAACATAGATCTTTTTTATGTTACTAAAACAAACAGCAACAATGAAACATTTGCTTCCTAAGTATTATTTTCAATGAGTCCTCGATAATTTCATGCAATCACTTTTGAACGTATTCACCCCTCTTAAGTTTTCCTACAACTAGACATTCCTTCCTATTCAACTTTGAGCCCTGGTGTGTGGTTAACCTCAAAATGTCACAACCCTAAAGTAAGTTGAAGTCATCTCTCACACCATCTATGATCCTCATCCTGTGGTGGAATTGTGTTTTTGCTTTTCCCTCTTTAGCAGGATTTTGACTGGTTGGAGTTGGCATAGGTCTTTACACACAATTGAAATTATATGTATTACTTCCTGTTGCATCTAGAAAACAAACTTTTCTTGATGTTATCCACTACCTCAGCAACTTAGAACCATTCCTGTGCTTGATTTCTTCCAAGATCACTGAGCCTTGACAGTGCATGATTCAATAGCAACAACAAAATGACATTATCTATCAATGTCTCTAACAAACATAAATGTTAAAATTCTCAATAATGTATTTATAAATTGAATTTAAGAATGCATCCAAATATTATCCATCATAATTAACTTAGCTTCATCCAAATGACACAAATTGGGTGAACATATGAAAATAAATAAATTCAATCCACCACAAACATCAAGTTATGATCCACATGATCATATTAGATGCAGAAAAGGCAGCTGCCAAATCCATCAATCTCTTCATGGTAAAAGTTCTATAGAATTCAAGAATGGAGTTGGGAGTGGCTTTCTAAATATACACTTGCATTTAAATTGCTGGGTAGTGATCATATATCTTATTTAGCCTGAATAACCCAGAGACTGAAAATGAATGGTGAAAACAAAGCAGAAAAATGCAAAAGCAACAAAAAATTCTGATATGCTTCTCTTTTTAAGCCCTACATTTTCATTTTAAATTATAAATGATAGCTTTGAAGATGGGTAAGTGAAGTTGTTCTATAACTTTAAATCACCTCATAGCCTAAAGGTGATTTAGTACTCTAAATACGTGTGAGAGTTAACTATTATCACAGTCTTCGCAGTGCATAGTTTGTGTCCTGAATCGAGGCATTTCATAGAATCTGAAAATGTGGAACTTAGGTTTGTACAGTGGCACATATCTTCCCTGAGAAGATGTTTAAACAGTGATTCATATACCTCAAGAGAACCACAGATGTTCTTATCTTACTAATCACTTCTGTATAAGTAATATTCAGAAATGATTCTTAGTATGTACTAGATTTTTCTCTCATTATCCTCTAAGGTGATATTCATAGTTATAATACAGAGCATAAGATCTTCAAACTAGTGATTTCCCCTCAGGTTCCTTTGACATTCATATATCTGTGCAATAAATTGAGGAAGGTCTTGGAAGGTGCTATGTCTAAAGGAGAAAACGTTTTAATGTGTCACTGCATTCAAAATACCTTCCAATAATATAATTAAATGAGTCTTCCTGATTGAAAAGGAAAAATTCCTTAATTTTTTATCAAAGGGTAAAATTCAGCAAAAATTACATCTTACTCAAAGGATGGGTAAATATGGGAAATTCAGAATATCAGCTGTCAAACTATTTTAAAATAATGTAATATCAGTTACAAGAATTATAAAATACAATAGTAGAATTTTAATGCAAAACTTTTATTACCACAACTCATTATCATTTAGTGATATTTGTTATGTACTACCAGTCTTTAGATATCCATGTGAGAAAAAATTACAAAAGTTATGAGGCTAAGAAATATTATTATACATATTTGAAGGTGTGATTCCATGCACTCAGAATGTATGTAGAAGGTGGGATACCTGTAGGCTGGTTCTCTGCTTTCCTTCTGCCTACTGCTGTGACTGCACAAGCTGTTTAAGGTCTCTGCACACCAGTGTGCACGCTAGAAAGGTGGGTGTGATGGAAGTATGCATCTCAAAGGTTGAATGTGTCTTAATAAATGATAGTTACTGTTTATAAAAACTGAACTATAAAAATGGGAAGCAAGAAAAAATGTGGATAAGATGGAAAATATTGGTTGCTAATGTGACTACTTTTGGAACTTAAACCCAAATGGCTGGACATGCAGTGAGGGTTTTCCTTAAACTCTCTAAGTTCTGGTCCATTTGAGAACTCTGAATACTATAGGAGCCATCTTGAAAATGAAAAGATGATTTTTGTATCCAGAAGAAAGACTGATTTTAGTGTATTATGTTTTCCTACTTTAAGGAACCAAGAGTACAATGTAAAAGTGCACCAAATGACCTTAATCATTAAATCCTGAAACATAGCCAGGCCGTGTCCAGATTAACCTAGTTAGCATAGTCATTTGTCTTCATTTCTGTTATCATGGATGGTTCTTGTTTTTAGGACTTAATGACATCATTTGTGTTTTTATATCGCATCTTATTAATTTATTTTTCAACAAGCATGCAGGTTGTTCTCATGTCATGGATATTTTGAGTAATAATGCAATGAAGATAAGAATGCAGATATCTCTTTAAGATCTTAATTTCAATTTCTTTGATATATATGAGAACTGGGCCTGCCAAATTATATGGTAATTAAAAACTTTAATTATTTGACTTATTTTCATATTGCTCACCATGGGAGTTGATTCAATTTACACCCTCTTCGAGATCTTGCCATATTCAATACATCCCTGTCAACTTTAGTTAGCCTTTGTTATTTGTAATAGCAACTTCAAAAGGATGAGGAAACGGCCGATTTAGATTTTATTCTCAATTTTCTTGAAAATCAAAGTTACGTGCCTTTGACCTACTAGTCATTTGGAGAAATGTCTCAGTCAGTAGCATTTAAATTCACTACTAATGAATCAAGATGAAGAGAACTTGATAAAAACAGTCTAACAAAAACGACCCAGAAAGATTGAAATAAGAATAATGTTAACTAGGAGAAAAGTAGTTTATTCAAAACATTAATATGTAGAAGTTAAGTCAGTTAAAAAATAATAAAATTGTGTCCTGTGTTAATAAATTAAAATAGTAAAAATTAAGATTAAAATATCTACACAACCCAGTCTACTGATTTAATTAATAATTTAGCAAAATCATAAGAGTGGCTTTTACAGAAATAATAAAACAGAACACTGCTGAAAGCTGACAGAATAACAGAAGACTTACAGAAAACAGTAACTTTTGAGGAAGAACCAACTAAATGCTTTTACATATATCAAAAGTATAATATCATAATGAAGATATACAGAACTGACAAGAAAACAGAAAGTTCTAAAGAATAAAATAGTTACACAGAAATAAACATAAGCATATAGGATAAAATGACCTTTAAAGTTCATATGAAAGGAGTAGTTCATTCAATATTAAGGGGCAACCTGAGTACTCAGAGGCAAAAAATGAAAATAAAGTGTTCCATTATGAGCTTTTACCATAGCCGTACATGAAGCTATGTACTCAGTGGCACAGTCCTTTTCTAGCAGGTGAATTCCCTCCACACACTGAGATGGAGCAATGGAGGGATAGAAAATAAATGGATAGATGGTTTAGGCACATACAAAAGAATCAAGCCAAAGGGGATTAAAATTTTGATGTAAACCTGAAACTATAACACTCATATAAGAAAATATAATGAAAAATGATTGTGCCAGTGATCTTAGCAAAAAACTTCATGGAAATGGTAGACCCAGGTAACAAAAACAGAAATAAAAATAGATAAGTAAGACCATATTAAATTAGAACCCTTCTACCAATGAAAGAAAAAATAAATAAAATGAGCAGATTATCTGAGGAATGGAAATAACATGTATATGTTAAGAGTAATATCCCAAATATATAAAGGGCTTTATATAATCTAATTTTCAACTAAAACATCAAATGTTCTACAGCTGGCATTTTGCTTTGTATAAATCCCTATGTATATGACAATATTTCTGTATTACTGCATTCTAAGCTGTATTGTTTGCTGTCTCCAGAGGGGGCAGGGAATAGAAATGTCCCTCATTTCCTCTGTCGCAAGGGTCTCATATTGAAAAATGAAAATACTAACACTAGGTAGTCAATGCTTCTTGAAAGAATGCTCTTAAAAATTCTATTTTTGCTATGAGATATAAGACAAAACATATAAACAGAATTTCAGCACAAATTACAGTTTACTTGTAGTTAAAAAATATGAATACAAAATCCATGGGGTTTTTAAAATTAAGGAACGCGGTTTTTTATAAACACAATGACAATGTTTAAGGGAGAAGTTAATATAATGAAGTTAATCTGAGCAACTAATTATGACTTGGGTTAAGAATTATTATGAGTTTCATCTTTCTCAATTAGCACAAAAATATCCAGCATGTTTAATCTTCACAGTCCCCACAGTAAAATCTTCTAGATATTACCTAGGTCTTTAATAATTTACCTATGCCCAATATGTGACTCAGAATCAAAGTTTTTCAGCAATCAATACGAAATTCTACTATTAATTTAAATATGAAAATGATGTATAAAATCAGCATAGTGATGATGATAATCTATGTGAACACAGAGTAACATTTTTAAAAGAAAACTTGTGTGGTTTATACTCCCCCTGTTCGTTGTTTCATGGTAGAGAGACTTGGTTAGAACATGAAATATGAACAGCATTATAGTGCTCACAATCAGAGCAAAGGAAAGGGATTAACTAAACATTGAAACAGATCCATACTGCCAATGCAAACATCAAATTGTATACATTATAACACCTAGAAACACAGTTTTGTAAAACATCTACCAGGTCACTTTGTGAACTGAACCTTGTGGCTTTGGTGGCCATTTTAAGTATGTTACTAGGGATCTGCTTTGTCAGGGCTCACTAGTTTCTGCCTTAAAGTTCCCATTGGAAATGTTGAAACGAGTAGTCAGCTAAAATGTAGCTCATCAAACCTAGAAGACTAGTTATGCTTTAAATGTGACTTTGAAATATATTTGGACTTTAGGACTGAAATCAATGACATATTCCTTTGACTTTAATATTGAATTCAACTTATAAGCTTGTATTATTCCTCAGATATTTATTGGTTTGGGTGACTGAGCCTCTAAATATTTTAGAAGATTTTTGGAATCTTTGATTTAAACTGTATTACTGTTAGAAAGAGGCTTTCCCAACCAGAGCTTCCAGGGACTAAGCCACTACCTAAAGACTATACATGGACTGACCCTGGACTCTGACCTCATAGGTAGCAATGAATATCCTAGTAAGAGCACCAGTGGAAGGGGAAGCCCTGGGTCCTGCTAAGACTGAACCCCCAGTGAACCAGACTGTTGGGGGGAGGGTGGCAATTGGGGGAGGGTGGGGAGGGGAACACCCATAAGGAAGGGGAGGGGGGAAGAGGATGTTTGCCCGGAAACCGGGAAAGGGAATAACACTCGAAATGTATATAAGAAATATTCAAGTCAATAAAAAAAAAAAAAAAAAGAAAGAGGCTTTCCAATCAAGTGAAATCTAGTGTACCATGTGAATTTGCCATGCAGTTCTTAGAAGTTAATAGTATAATTGGGCTCACACCAAGAGCGAACACTCATTTAGCCATATCAGCATGCTCAGACACTCAGCAGTATGAATCTCCTTCATCCTAACTCACGTTCTGTAATTATTGGGCTGCAAATAATGACTATTCCTTTGTGAACTGGGTTTAAATATGGATGCCCACTCATCCCCTTCTTCTCAACCTAAATGAGCAGCTGGACTCCTTTCAAAAACCACATTTTTTTTTCTAAACCGACAGAGACTAGAAAATAATTTAGCACATTTATAATGTTGTTTGACTGGCAGAACAAAAAGGTGGGGCGTGGGTGGTTTCCTGGGCTCTTCTGCTTCAAGGAGTGACTTATTTCCCAGTCCACAGAGTGCTGTGTTTTTGTTAATGAAGTCCAAGCATTCTACATTGCTGCCCTATAATTTTCTGGACAAAGTGAACTGTTGCCTATGCCAAAAGAGAACTGTACTCCATTATCTTTTCAATAGGCCTGAAAATGATTTGTTTAAACATCTTTCCCACTGTCACTTTTAGATGTGTTCGCAAAAGTGATTGTTATAGATTTTCCTCCTTAATTACAATTTCAGTCTTGTGTCACAACTAGTGTTTCTTATATTGCAATAAGAAAATCAATTAGAAACTTAAAAATCACCTGCTCCTTTCCCAAGAATTGGGATTTGTTTATCAATATTTTGGTTCCCAAGGATTCTTTGTTCATTTATTCAATTCCTCCTTTATAGTCCTCTTGAGAGAACTTCACAATATGTCTTCTAAGGGAGAGACTGTACCAAGCCCTTAAATATTTTCTTCACACAAAGTTGTTACTTCATTTCTCCCCCAACACCCAAGAAAAATATACAGTTCTGGATTTTGTTTCTGGTGGCTTAGCTTTTAGGAAACATATTTCTGAGGAGTTTGTTGTTGATGTTGTTTTGTTTGTTTGTTTGGTTTCTGTTTGTTTGCTATAATCATCTGGCTCTCAAATCATTTCATTATCCAATTCAATAAGCAATTCTATATTTTCAATGGATTTTTTTAGAGGTGCAACTATGGTCACTGTCAAGACAACTCAGGACCAGACTTCTATCTATGCTTTCTTTCTTTCTATTTTTATGATGTATTTTTATTTTTTATTGGATATTTTATTTATTTACATTTCAAATGTTATTTTCTTCCCTGATCCCCAACCCAATCCATCTGCTTCTATGAGGATTCTCCCCCTCCCACCTATCCACTCCTACCTCACTGCTCTGGCATTCCCCTACATAGGGGTATTGAGAATTCCCAGGATGAAAGTCCTCTCTTCCCAATTATCCAACAAGGCTGTTTTCTGCTACATATGCAGCTGGAGCCATGGGTTCCTGCATATGTATTCTTTGGTTGGTGGTCTTGTCACTGGGAGCTCTGGGGTGTCTGGTTTGTTGATATTGTTGTTCTTCTGATGAGCTGCAAACCCCTTCAGCTACTTTAGTACTTTCTCTAGTTTCTCCAATGAGGAATCCATACTCACTCCAATGGTTGGCTCTGAGCATCTGTCTCTATATTTGTCAGATTCTGGCAGAGCCTCTCAGAAGACAGCTATATCTGGATCCTGTCAACAAGCACTTTCTGGCATCTGTAATATTTTCTGGTTTTGGTGTCTTTCTATGGGATGGATCCCAGGTGTAACAGTCTCTGGATAGCTATTCCTTCAGTCTCTGCTTCACACTTTGTCTCCATAATTCTTCCATTGAGTATTTGTTCCTCCTTCTAAGAAGGACTGAAATATCCATGCTTTGTTCATTCTTCTTCTTGAGCTTCATGTGCTCTGTGAATTGTATTCTGAGATTTTGAGCTAATATCCACTTATCAGCAAGTGCATTCCATGTGTGTTCTTTTGTGACTGGGTAAACTCACTCAGGATGATATTTTCTAATTCCATACATTTGCCTAATAATTTCATACATATAGTTCCCAAACCTAGACAATATTGCTGATGCCAAGAAGTAAATGCTGACAGGAGCCTGATAGAGCAGTCTCCTGAGAGTCTCAGCCAGAAGACAAATACAGAGGTGAAGGCTAGCAGCAAACCATCGAGCTGAGAACAGGGTACCCATTGGAGGAGGTAGAGAAAGGTTTGAACTATCTGAAAGTACTTGCAACCCCATAAGAACAACAATAACAACCAAACAGGGCTTCCAAGGACTAAAGCACTACCTAATGAGTACACTTAGATAGACCCATGGCTCCAGCTGCATATGTAGCAGAGCCTTGTTGGGCACCAGTGGGAGGAGAAGCCCTTGCTCCTGCCAAGGCTGGAACCTCCAGTGTAGTGGAATGTCAGGTCAGGAAGGGGATGGTTGGGGAGGAATAACACCTCATAGAAGAAGGGGGAGGTGGGATGGGATAGGGGCTTATAGATGGGAAACTCAGAAAGGGAGTAACATTTGAAATGTAAATGAAAACATACCCAATAAAATTCTTTCTTCAAAAATAAGTAATTACATTATAATTCATGACAATGGCAAAATTACAGTTACGGTGTAGCAATGAAATAGTATTATGGTTGAGGCTCACCACAAATTGAGGAACTGTATTCAAAGGTCTCAACATTAGGAAGGATGAAAACTATTGATTTAAGCATGGCTTCTTGCATCATCAGGTGCTATCCTAATGTGAAACACATGGCCTCAGCAAACTTGAACTTAATACTGACATGTAATGTCAGATTTAAGCCTAAAAGTGTGACATAAATGAACTCGTTTTTCATTATTACTTGCCCCAGGTATTCTGTTATAGCATCACAAAACTGACAACATTGATATTATGAAACACTTTCCTTTCTTACTGAATGAATTTCAATCTCCATAATCATGCATTCTTTCCTTATTCTTCCTCAATATGGTAGATAAAAAAATAATACCCCAGCCTTAACTAATTGACATATATAGGCTTAGTTAATTTTATTTATACCAGTTTATATTCCTTGACTTAAAGACAGCACCAAATATGCCTAACTGTCTTATGTGCAGAAGGATGGCATAATGAAATGAGTTGTAATAAAACACTCCTTTGCTGCCTACTATAGCTCCTTTCTTTTCCATAGAATATGTTTCACATAATTTTGGTTATTTTAAAACTTGTGGTCAATTTGGATCAGATTTTTTCTTTGTTTTGTTTTACCCTAGGTTTCATGGCCATCCAGCTTCTGGTTTCTGGCCTTCCAAGTAGTGTCAGGGATGAGACTCAAGTTAGACCAGTTATTGGCTGGCTACTCCTGCAAGCTCTGAGTCACCATTGCACCAGCATATCTGGCAGGTAGGATAGGTTGGAGTTTGAAGGGTTTAGTGGCTGGATTGTTGTTGGAGTTCCACCAATAGAAAGCTTGCCTGGTTATCAAAGCTGGCTGTCTTTGGCTTCATAGTCTCTATTACTAGGAGTCTTCACTTAGGGTCACACTCACAGGTTTCAGAAAGCTTCTACTGTAGTAGTTTTCTACATCTCCTACCTCCCCAAATGAACCCCAAATTATAGTTTCCTCTCCCTGTACTTTCTTTCTCTATGCCTCCCTCCTCTCCAACTGATACCTCTAGTTCCCATCTTCACCTGCCCCCAGTCTACCTGCAAAATCTATTCTATTTCCTCTTCACAGGTAGATCCATGCAGCTCCTGTCCCCAGGTCCTCCGTGTTACTTAGAATCTGGTGGTCTGTGGATTGTGCCATGATTATCCTTTACTTAACTGCCAATCTCCATGTAGAAATGAGTAGCTATTATGTTTGTCTTTCTGGTTCTTGGTTTCTGTCTACTCTACTGAAACTCAACACACGAGAAAGACATCTGTTGCATGTTTGTGGATCCCAACGAATTTTCAGGATTTCTTTTCAGATTGCAAAGGACCTAGAATTATGGATTTCATTTCAACTCAGCCAAATAGTTAAACTTACACAAGTGTTGAAATTTGAAATCCCAGATAATAAAGGTTTTGCTATGATTTTCTTATTTATTCTTGCAAAGCATGTTGGGTAAAATTGGTCGTTACTTGCCATAGTAAGAGCAGGAGTCTGGAGCTTCAAGTTCCAGAAAACTTGAAAGTCATGACAAAAATGCATAACTTACTCATCTTGATTGTGGCTAAAATATCTCATGGGCTTCGACATGTAGACATATAAGCCTGTGTTAATGATGGTCAGTTGTAATATTAGTGCCACCCCATTATAAAAAGGCACTATGTCTGTTTGTGGTCATATTGCACTTCTCTGAGGCTGTCCCAACCTCTCCCTTTCATGGCATATCAATGGTTATATGTAATTCCCCTCCAGTCAAACACCCATTTATGATCAAAATCGAGTGGATGTTTTTCTTTTTCATATGAAAACTTTTGGGGATTGAAATTTTAATAGGTTTTTAAACTTATAGTTTCTCATGGAAAAGAGAATTTGGAGAATTAAGTAACTTAATTCAACTTTAAGTCACCAATGTTCCTTCGGTGTTAGACGGTTGGATGTGGCTAGCCTATAACACAGAAAGACCATTACATAATGGTTACTTAAAATCCCAAATGCAAAAGAAGCTGCTTTAATTTGTAGACTGATGATTGATGTTATATATTTTAGCCTAGGGTTGGTGTAAATAAAATTAATCATTCTATCTAGATTGAATAAAAGACACATAATCCAGTTTGGTTTTTTTGGTTTTTATTTTTTTTAAGAACCCATAAGCATGGGTCGGGCAGGGATGGAGGTATTCTCATGCATTCCAACCTCTCAGCCATAATGTAACTTTTACTTTCTGTTTCCTGGCCACATGCTCACAGTCCATCTCCTCCCATGGTGGCTTCCTTCACCTCTGTGTCCTTTCTTCTTCTCCCTGCCACACCCTCACTTAATCCTCAGGTTTCATCTTTCTCCATCTGCTGCCCAATCACAGATCTAGCCTTTGCTTAACCAGTGAAATTGGGTAGCAAGGTTTACACAACATCATTTGGTGTACATGAAAATCTTCTCTTTGGGGGGCAACCAGATCCTGAGAGGCAGTATTTAGCATCAGAATACAAGCTGTGCCAACCCACTACAGATTGGCCACATATTAGGTATATGGTTTTCAGTCAGTTATCACACTGATCTGCTTTAATTTCCTAATTGTGTAATATCACCTATTTATACCTTTGTTGTAAGAAAGTAGATTTATGTATTTTAAGAACTATTTGACTGGTGAGGTGGCTCAGTAGTCATGAGCCATCACTGCTCTTGTAGGAGACCTACGTTCAGTTCCCACCATCAACTTGAAGGCTCATAACTGCCAATAACTTCAGTTCTAGGGGATCCAATTCCCTCCTCTAGCTTCCACAGGCTCATCCATGAATGTGTTACATATGATGTCATACATAAGAATAATACACAATAGAATTTTAAAATCCTCCAAAGATGCTGGGATGCAATACCTTTTATTTTAACAATACCTCTTTTATTTTACCAGTGCCATCGCTATTTTTATTTTTTGTAGTTTTCAAAAATTATTAGTACTAAATTTTAGTATAAAGTTAACCCAACATACTTTTTTTGCTTATTATTAAAAGACAATAAACTTCCTGAATAACACCACGTTTATATCTGTAACTCAGTCCTCAATTACTACAGAGTTAAATAAACCAAAGAAAAAATGAAATTAAATAAGACAAAACAAAACAACAATCTCAACAACAGAAACTCAATAAGTTACATTTTAGAAACAAATAAGCAAACAGAATGGCCAAGCGTAGGGATAGGAATGCCCTCTGATTATTCCTACTCTTTACTTTAGAGAAAGATAGGTTTCTCCCATTACACAGTAAATAAGTAGGCATGGTTGCTACTTTTAACTTCCAATGGCTGTTCACAATATAAAAATACTTTAAAGGTAGTTGGGACAAGGGCATTTGGTGCCTTCATTGATGAGACATGCAGAGTTAGGAGATAAATTGTTGAGAATTGCTTCAAATGAGGTCACCTTCTCATTCCTATGCTACATGGATTTCTGTTGAATTTTTCTGCAACTATATGATGTCTCAATGAGCCCATTGTGATCCTTCTAACCAGCAGCTCAGAGTCTACTTATTCAACTTGTCTCAAGCAGCATTAAATTGATTTTGTTATCAGCAGGATCTCTACAAACACTCCTCATATTTATAAGTCATAATTATTTAAAAATTCAGCACCAAAATGTTTAAAGTGATTACATCTAATGAATCCATTCTGATTTTACTTTGAACTAACTAGAATTGTCATGCATAATTTTAGAAGGTAAGACAGGAATGAGATAAACATTGCTCAGAGATACTCTGGCTCAAGCCAATTGCCAGAATTTTAAATTATGAAGGTTTTCTGTGGGTGAAAGTCTGATTTTCCTAAAGTGTTAATAAATATTAATATGCAAACATTTCATATTCTGATCAGTTCATTTTACAGCTAAAGATTTACCAAAACTATACAATTTAATGTAAAGAAAATATTAAGAATATAGTTTTAGGCAAATCATTTGCCTTTTCTCAGATTACAGGAAAGGTTGACCAAAGAAATGAGAACCTCCACAAGAGGGTAACAGACAGGGAAGACAGTGGGAGAAGGTTCTAGTGGAAATGAGTGTAGGTAGAGGAGAAAGCTTTAAAAAAAATTGATGTTGCTCCATTCATTCAGCCTAATATAAACTAATGGAGAAAACAAATGTTTTATGTTTATAAGCATCATGGAAGCACAGATTTTATTCTGGATTGTGCAAACACAAGTTTTCATAAAAGTGATTTTGAGCTTGATTCTTAGTTTGATGAATGGTAAGGCCATTACTTACCTTTAATTTAATTTAGTATAAATTTAGTTATATAAATTCCCTCTCCCCTCTCTCTTCTTAACCATCCCATATCAGCCCATATTACTAAGAATTGAGGTCTGATAGCATAGAAATTAATGCTTATTATTGCCATTGCCAGTGCCATTGGGTATATATTGAATTTATCAGCAGAAAGTGAAATTAAAATATTGAGCTTTCCATGTAATATGTTGTAATATGTTGTCTTGA
Source organism: Rattus rattus (assembly GCF_011064425.1). Taxonomy (NCBI): domain Eukaryota; kingdom Metazoa; phylum Chordata; class Mammalia; order Rodentia; family Muridae; genus Rattus; species Rattus rattus. The sequence continues at coordinate 27,836,364 of NC_046164.1, forward strand.
AAAAACTAATTGTTTCTAGAATCTTGTTTTGGCCTCAAATAGGAATTCCCATGAGTCCTGAACACAATATAGAGGACTAGGTTTCTTACAGACTCATTGGGTTGAACAATATCAATGGCCAAGGGACAGTGGAAGAGAAAAACCCTCTCCTTGCAATGAGGAGCATTGACAAAGGGAAAATTGTGCCATCTACTTACTAGCTTTACATTGAGGCTAGCTTTTAAAATCACTGGATCAACATGTCTTTCTGAGGGATATTTTCCTGTCAAAGTGATTGACAGATGCATTTGGATTAAGATTATCTGGTAGAGGATAACAGTAGTGGTTGTTTACAGAAAACCATTGCTTTACCTAGGGCAAGAGAAACAACACGTACAATATCTTTCAACAAAAGCATTATATAAAAGAATGGATTAAAAGGAACTTAAGGGGTAAATTTCAACATACTAAAAAATAGTTCTGTTTCATTAATGTCTAACTAAAAGGAGAAGTCTTTCCTTATTTGCTCTTGAATAGTGTCCTGCCACCTTAGCCTTGCTCCCTCTCATATGCTATTTAGAAATCTCAGAAGGGACAATTGTGATACTTCCCCCTTCTTAAAATTACTGTGTTAACTAAGAGAGATGACATAAATCTGAAAAGCTGCTTAGGAGGAGATATCACTAGCTTTGATGAGCTTCAATAATTGCTAATCTCAGTTAGCTGTTGAATAAGTAAAACAAACAAACAAAACTACTATTACATATTTTAAGTAGAAAATTCAATCATTATTTGTGTAACAAAATTAAAACTATATTATAATTAGATAATGAATACAGAATGTATATTTAACGCAGTAGAATAATATTAAGACTAAATGCCAATAGCTAGCCCTGAAAAGCATAAAAGAAACATTTTGAGTGATACTTCTTTTTACTCAGGCCACAGAATTATTTAATTATTGTCTTCCATTAAGGTCTTTTTATTTTAATTTAATCTTTTTCTACAGTTCAGACTTTATCGCAATCCTGGGCCACGCTCTGACTTTTCCATATCCTATGGTCCTCCACCGTCTCCATGAGGCTGTCCATACTCCCCACCCCCACCCAAACAAACCTCCTCACTCCCTGGGGCCTCCAGTCTCTTGAGGGTTAGGTGCATCTTCTCTGACTGAGGCCAGACCTGGCAGTCCTCTGCTGTATCTATGTTGGGAGCCTCATTCAGCTGGTGCGTGCTGCATGGTTGGTGACCCAGTGTCTGAGAGCTCCCCGGGGTCCAGGTTAATTGAGACTTGTTGGTCTTCCTGCAGAGTGGCCCTCCTCATCAGCTTTTTACAGCTTTGCCCTAATTAAACCACAAGGGTCAGCAGCTTCTGTCCATTTGTTGAGTGTAAATGTATGCATCTGACTCTTTCAGCTGCTTGTTGGGTCTTTTGGAGGGCAGTCACGATAGACCACGTTTTGTGAGCATACCATAGCATCAGTGATAATGTCAGACCTTGGGGCCTCCCCTTAGATCCCACTTTGGGCCTGTTGCTGGACCTTCTTTTCCTCAGGCTCTTCTCCATTTTTGTGCCTACAATTTTTTAACGCAAGAACAATTGTGGGTCAGAGTTTTTGGCTGTGGGATGGCAACCCCATCCTTCTTCTTGATGCACTGTCTTTCACTGGAGGTAGGCTCTACAAGTTTCCTCTCTCTACTGTAGGACTCTTCATCTGGGTCCCTCTCTTTTGAGTCCTGGGTCTCTCACTTCCCAGGTTTTGTATATTCTATAGGATCCCCATACCTGCTACCTTCTGGGGCTGCCTGTTTCCATTCTTTTCTGCTGGCCCTCAGGGTTTTTAGTCATATTAACCCCACCACTACCTGGGTCATGTTTTTCCTCTTTCCCTCCCTGTCCTCTATTCCACCCAGGTAACTCCCTGCTCCACCCTCCTGTGATTTGCTTTTCTCCTCCCAAGTGAGATTGGGGCATCCTCACTTGGGCCCTTCTCATTAACCTTTTAAAGTTCTGAGGATGGTATCCTGGGTAATCTGCACATTTTTGGATAATATCCACCTATTAGTATTACATACTATGTGTGTCCTGTTGGCTCCTAAGTTACCTCACTTAGGATGATATTATCATAGTTCCATCATTGCCTGAAAAAAATTTGTTCATAGTAGCTGAGTAGTATTTCATTGTGTAAATGAAACTCACTTTCTATATCCATTCCTCTGTTGTATGGGACATTTGGGTTGTATCAGCTTCTAGCTATCACAAATAAAGCCTCTATGAACATAGTGGAAAATGTGCCTCTTTAATATGGTGGGGGCATCTTTTTGGGTATATGCCAAGAATGGTATAAGTTTGGCTAATAGCCACTTAAAACCAGATATATAGAAATTAATAGAAGAAGAAAGTGGGGAAAAGCCTCGAACACTTAGGCACAGGGAAAATATCTGAACAGAACACCAATGAGTTATGCTCTAAGATCAACAATCATCAAAGACCTCATAAAATTGCAAGCTTCTGTATACAAAGAACACTGTCAATAGGACAAAAGCAGCAACCCACAGATTAGGAAAGAGCTTTACCAATCCTACTCTGATAGAAAGTTAATATCTACTATACACAAAGAACTCAAGAAGTTAGACTACAGAGAATCAAATAAACATACTGAAAATGAGCTACAGAGCAAAAAACAATACTCAACTGTGGAATACAGAATGGCCAAGAAGCACCTAAAATTGTTGAACATCCTTAGTCATCAGGGACATGCAAATCAAAACAATCCTGAGACTCTCCCTCACTCCAGTCAGAATGGCTAAGATCAAAACTCAGGTGACAGCAGATGCCTGTGGACATAGAGGGACACTCCACCATTGTTGGTGGGATTGCAAGCTGGTACAACCACTCTGGAAATCAGTTTGACAGTTCCTCAGAAAATTGGACATAGTACTATTTGAGGACCCAGCTATACTACTCCTGGGCATATATCTAAAAAATTCTTCAACATATAACAGGGGCACATGGTCCACTATGTTTATAGCAGCCTTATTTATAAGAGCCAGAAGCTGGAAAGACTTCAGATGTCCTTCAATGGAGGAATGGATACAGAAAATGTGGTACATTTACACAATGGAGTACTACTCAGCTATTAAAAACAACGACTTCATGAAACTCATAGGCAAATGGATGGAGCTAGAAAATATCTTCCTGAGTGACATAAGCCAGTCACAGAAGAACACACATGGTATGTACTCACTGATCAGTGGATATTACCATGAATACCATGATTTTTATCACTACTGCTCTGTAGTGTAGCTTAGGGTCAAGTATGGTAATTCCCCCAGAAGTATTTTTGTTGTTAAGAATTGTTTTTGCACTTCTGGGTTTTTTGCTTTTCCAGATGAATTTGAGAATTGCTCTTTCCATGTCTTTGATGAATTGTGTTGGGATTTTGATGAGGATTGCCTTTATTCTGTAGATTGAATTTGGTAGGATGGACATTTTTACTGCTATTTCTGCCAATCCATGAGCTGGGGAGATCTCTCCATTTTTTGAAATTTTACTCAGTTTCTTTCTTGAGAGACTTGAAGTTTTTATTTTTTTTTCATACAGATCTTTCACTTGTTTGTTTAGAGTTACTTCAACATATTTTATATTATCTGTGGGTATTATGCAGAATGTTGTTTCCATAATGTCTTTCTCATCCTGGTTATCATTTGTATACAGGAAGGGTCCTGATTTATTGGAGTTAATTTTATATTCACTGAATTTGCTAAAGTTGATTATCAACTGTAGAAGTTCTGTGGTAGAATTTTTGGGGTCATTTATGTACATTATCATATCATGTGCAAATGTGATACCTTTACTTCTTCTTTGCCAATTTTTATCTCCTTGGTCTCTTTTTGTTGTCTTATTGCTCTAGCTAGAATTTTGACTATTATATTGAATTGATATGGAAAGAATGAACATTCCTGTCTTGTCCCTGATTTTACTGGGATTGATTCAAGGATCTCTCCATTTAATGTTTTTATTGGCTGTTGGTTTGTAGTAAATTGCTTCTATAATGTTTCGGTATGGGCCTTGAATTCCTGATCTGTCCAATATTTTTAACATGAAGGGGTGTTGTATGGCCTAAGGCTGGTCTTCAATAACAACAAAAGCAACAGAAACTCCACATACCCATGGAAACTGCGCAACTCTCTACTCAGTGATAACTTGGTCAAGGAAGAAATAAAGACAGAAATTAAAGGCTGTTTGGAATGCAATGAAAATGATGACACAGCGTACTCAAACTTATGGGACACAAAGAAAGCTGTGCTAAGAGGAAAATACATAGCACTAAGTACCCTGGCAAAGAAATCAGAGAGATCTCTTTCTAGCTACTTAACAGAATACCTGAGATCTCTATAACAAAAAGAGGCAAACACACACAAGAGGAGTAGATGACAGAAAATAATCAAACTCATGGAGGAAATGAACCAAATAGAAACAAAGAGAACTATGTAAAGAAGAAGGAGAAGAAGGAGAAGAAGGAGAAGAAGGAGAAGAAGAAGAAGGAGAAGAAGGAGAAGAAGAAGGAGAAGGAGAAGGAGAAGAAGAAGAAGAAGAAGAAGAAGAAGAAGAAGAAGAAGAAGAAGAAGAAGAAGAAGAAGAAGAAGAAGAAAAAAAAAAAAGCTGGTTCTTTGAGGGAATCAACAAGATAGATAAACCCCTAGCCAAACTAACTAAAGGGCCCAGAGGTTGTATCCAAATTCACAAAATCTGAAATGAAAATGGAGACAAAATGAAAATGGAAGAAATCCAAAATATCATCAGATCCTCCTACAAAAGCCAAACTCAACAGAACTGGAAAATCTGGATGAAATGGACAATCTTCTAGACAGATACTCATACCAAAGTTAAATCAAGAGCAGGTAAACTTTCTAAACAGGTCCATAACCATGTAGAAAAAAGAGGAGTCATTAAAACCTTACCAACCAAGAAAAGCCAAAAGCCAGATAGCTTTAGTGCAGAATCTTACTAGACCTTCAAAGAAGACTTAATACCAATATTCCTCAAATTAGTCTATAAAATAAAAACAGAAAGAACACTAGTGAATTCATTTTATGAAGCTGCAATTCCTTTGATACCTAAATCACACAAGAATGCAACAAAAAGAGAACTTTAGACCAATTTGACTTATGAATATGGTTGCAAAAATACTCAATGAAATTCTTGCAAACTGAATCCAAGAACACATTAAAACCATCATTCACCATGATCAAGTAGGCTTCTTCAATCCCAAGGATAAAAAGTTGGTTCAATATATGAAAATCCATTAATGTAAGGCACTATAAAAACAAACTCAAAGAAAAAACTCACATGATCAAGTCCTCAGATGCTGAAAAAGCATTTCACAAAATACAGCACTCATTGTATGTATTTGAATGTACTGTAGCTGTGTTTTGACTCACCAAAAGATTCTGTTACATTTGGTTGTGAGCCACTATGTGGTTGCAGGAATTTGAACTCAGGACCTCTGGAAGTAGAATCAGTGGTTTTAACCTCTGAGCCATCTCTCCTATTTTTTTATATAATTTAAAATAATGTTATTTTATAATTTAAATAAAATATAACTGTATCATTTTCTTCCTCCTCCTTCCAGTCCCTCTCATGACTTCCTCCACTCCATTCCATCTAAAATGCATGACTTCATTTTCTTTAATTATTATTGTTTATATATCCATGTATGCAAATATATAAAAATGCAGTCAGCTGTGAACATTTACTGTTGCGTGTGTGTATGTTTTTAAGCCTTCCTATTGATGTCAGAAGACTAATTAGGAGACTTACTCTTGTGGAGGGGCAAGCAGCTAATTGGTAGTGGCTGTTCACCTAGCAACAGGATCCTATGAGATTGCCTCTATACATGTTGGTATGTCAAATAGTGCTGTCATCATTAAATTCTTGCTTAAGTAGCCATATTTTTGAGATTATTTGGGGGGGTGCATCTCTCTGTCTTCTCTAGAGCACACAATATGGCATCAGTCTTTATGGTCCTCTGGCTCATATATATATATATATATATATATGTGTGTGTGTGTGTGTGTGTGTGTGTGTGTGTGCGTACGCGCATGTGTGTATAATGTATATATGTATAGTTGTATGTATACTCTATGTAATCTGGAGCCTATAAAATATATGTATTATATATGTATTGTGTTTATAGGTATAATTACATGTAGTATCTCTATATATCAATTAGAGCTGAACGCATCACAATCAATTCGCTCAGTTTTGACTAGCTATGACTTTCTGTAGTGGTCTTAGTCCATGCAAAGAAAGATTTCTTTGGTTAGGATGATAGCAACGCTTCCCTGTGGGTATAAGGATCCATTTAGAAATTACACTCATTAAAAAATGGTTTAGTAAGTTTTCCTTAAAGATCCATAACCTCACTAAAACAATATTGTGTTTATTTCTCACAGGCTTTCCTTATGATTTACTTTGGTATCACTGTGGCTAAATAGAAGGCCATGAAGAAACTAACACACTGAATGTTCTTGTTACACCCTAGAACAATCCTTTTCCATGCAGCATGCTTTCTAATTCTCATCCAGTTCTGCTTCTTTTCTTGGCCAGGTTTCTGACATTTCTACTTGTTGATTGTAATTCATGTGCAACATTTTTTGACAAATAATTTGTTTGACCTTAAACGTCTACATATTTCTAGCCTTGGATTTGACAAATTAGAAAAGCATGTCCCCCAGAGTATCATGTACTAGTTCTGATCTTTGATTGAGCCGCAAGCACCTTCCATATCCCTGAACTAACATAGTTCACTGTGGAAAGATGTCCATGTGTAAATAACAACTTTGAAAGTGTTTTGAAGTACACAAACATATTCGTGCTCAAACACATCAAATTATATGAAATACAATTTTATATATACTGTCTTTTTCTCATTGTGCAGAGAAAATAAGTGAATAATTGCTTTATGCTATCATCAAGTAACTGACTTGTGTCAAAAGAAAATACATTCATATAGTGTTGATGGTGTTGTTTCTTCTTAACCATGTTTTGAACTATCACTGTCACTTTTGGAATTTTACAAAATAAAAGTAAAATATGTGTGTTTTAGTATTCTCCTCAATATTTATAAGTATGTGAATTTTGAATATTAGCCCTCTGTTACATGTAGGATGGGTAAAGAACTTTTCCCAATCTGTTGATTGCTGTTTTGTCCTATTGACAGTGTTCTTTGCAATTTTATGAGGTCCCATTTGTCGATTCTTGTTCTTAGAGCATAAGCCACTGGTATTCTGTTCAGAAAATTTTTCTGTATGCCCATGTGTTTGAGGGTGTTACCTAATTTCTCTTCTATTAGATTCAGTGTATCTGGTTTTATGTGGAGATCTTTGATCCACTTGGACTTGAGCCTTATACAAGGAGAAAAGAAAGGATAGATTTGCATTTTTCTACATGCTGACCACCAGTAGAACCAGTACCATTTGTTGAAAATGCTGTCTTTTTTTCCATTGGATAGTTTTGGCTCCTTTGTCAAAGATCAAATGACCATGGGTGTGTGGGTTCATTTTTTTTTTT